>NC_068323.1:2538644-2691144 GCF_025860055.1 Xyrauchen texanus
CAAAAACACACGCTGCTCTTCTGTGGGTCTCAATTAAAAATGAGACAAACACAATAATAATACTGTATTTATTTATCGAGAATCTAACCACCAACCCTGCGATTGGCAGCCGACCAGCCCTACCAGCTGAGCCACAGCCGCACTGAACAGGTGTTCTGACGATTTGTGCTACCCATCGATATGTGCTACTTATTGGTTATGCGCATGTGCAGACTCACAGTTTTGTTCTGCGTTACCACGCCCATAAATGTATGCATCCTTGCTGTGGAGACTTGACGGTGAGCATGGCAATATCTTTAATCCTTTTTTATTACATAATTTGACATGTGAACGTGTAAATGTTAGCATGCACACCTTATTTTCAGCATAATATAGCAATTAGCTATGAATGACCTACGTTCATCGTGTGTTCTACTTCTTTCAGAGTTTTGAAAGTTTGGAAAATTCTTGATTTTTAACCTGTATGTAATGTGTACAAAGTAGGTAGCAGCACTTGACACGTAAGTAATCAGAATGCGCTAATGTTCATGTAGTGTGATATGGCGTGAGGCTTTAAAATAAATAAATAAATAAATGTAAATAAATGTAAATGTTGCCAGATTCAGAGTACTTTCATCATTTATTTAGTTTAAAAAACTGGGAGCATTATTTGATAGGGCACGTTGGTCTATCAAAATATGCAACTCCTGACATCTTAAAGATGCTATTACAGAATATGCTGCTCCTGACATCTTGAAGGCATAATTACAAAATATCTCAACATACTCTCCATATTCATAAGGTGCATATGGAGTGAGTAGTGATGTAAAATAAAGTGAATTTGCACTGGGAGCATTATTTGATAGGGCACGTTGCTCTATCAAAATATGCAACTCCTGACATCTTGAAGACATTATTATGTAGTATTGTTTTTTCTAATGACAGTGAACATAAGGTAAATATTCATGTGTCAAAAAATGCTAACTACCATATGAATATTTGTACGGTCAGCCAGCTGAACAAGAATAACTGAAAGTTTCAGTTAGGAAAGGTGTGCTTTGACAGGTCAAAGATGAATATTTTATGATAATTTTACTTTTCACACAGTTTTAAAAATAAAAACAGTACAGTATACAGTACTCATAACTTATAATTTTATTATAATTGTATTTCATATAATATACAATAATGTCATTTTTACTTGTTATATCAAATGTGATAATTGCTGGTTCATTTAAAATATAAAAATATGCTCCCCATACACTTACCCTGTTTTAAATGGAATAACGATATCTTAATATTGTGAGATTTACATCATTATGGAAACAGTAGCTAGAGAATTATTCGACATTCTCTGTGATCGATTCGCCTACGGTAGCATTTTTCGACAAGGCAGCACAATTTGTCAGAACACCGGTATTCAACAAGTGGTTGGCTGGACAAATAGTGGATCTGAAGCACAAAAACAAATACTGAACATTGTAAGCAAAGAAACTAGACTCTGGTTGGTTTTAGCATTAGCACCAGTCTAGTAGACTGAACAATCTGGAAATGAATGGCAGAGAACTCCAGGTTTCAGTAGAGCGACTGGTGATGAGATGATGGAGTGCAGGTGATCTGCCACACCACTGGAACAGACCAACTCACAGACAAACAGGGGAGACACAGACAGATAGAAAACACAGATGGTTGAAGCCAACATCATGACATATAGAGAAGTTTGACAGCAGAAACAACCTCCCCATTAATAATACTTTCAAATACTTTATTTCTATATTATTAATTGAATGTTCGATATTATTTCAGTGTCTTTATTTGCACAGATGTTTTGTAGATTCTCTCACTTCTAAAGTGTTCAATGGCACATTTAGGCAGATCATTGGCATTATTTTGTGTTCTCTCTTCTCATTTCACACTGACTTTGTGTTCATCACTTTGAGTTCCAGTAGAGGCAGAACACTTCCTGATGTTTTACAATGTCTATTTCAGCAGAAGCATCTCGAGTACCAACACATATAATATTCTTACTGTGTGTTTAGAGATATTAAACTTTGCATTGTGTATTCATTGACTGACAGTCTTTAAATGTAAAATACAAACATTACAAAAGAAAGGATCATTTAGGCCTTCTATCTGTGCTTGTCTCTCTTTCTCTCTAGATATGTCATTTCTATCTTATTGAATGTCTTAATAGTTTCTCCACACAGACACATTTAAGATGTGTATTTTTCAGAATCAGTTTTGTTGTTATAGATTACTTTTCAGTCACAGATCCGGCGATGAATCCTGCAGAAGTCAGAACTGTGTGTTGGTGGCCTCTAGTGGTGAACTGAGGAAACGGCAGATGTCCATGTGATATGTACATGCTCGCTGATGTTTTTAATTCAGATTTAGTTTCCTATTTTATTTCTCTCAGATCTGAAGTTGTCGTTTAAAGCCTTCATAAGACTGAGATATGCTTATTTTATTTGGTCCAAAATGCTGAAGTCCAACAGAAGTGTCCATTAACCTTCAGTAATGATGAGTTTTGAGATTCTTCCAAAATTCTTACAGAATCTCTGTGATCTGATTGGCCGTCTCTGCTCTGATGGGCGTGGCTGCTATTGCTGACATCAGACCACTAGGGGAGACAATGTTGAACAATAATAAATATCTCATACGATTTTGGCACAAGAGAAACAAACAGTATTTATTTATTTATTTCTCTCTTTTACTTGTATATTATTCATCTTAAAAATATATATTGAAATGTAAAACATAACATTGAAATAATACTCTAGCTGTCAGATAGTCAATGCAGTTTTCAGTCAGTTTTGAATTGCTGGTATTAATCCAACACAACACAAAACAAAATGTTTTAAAGAGAAGGTCCTTGTTATTGTGCTGAAGACAGATTTCTTAGTCCATAATGTGATATTAAAGCTCAACTATTATCTGTTTGTTCTGTTGTTTCCTCAGATTGTGTTCACTGTTGTGGTTACACTGAAGCTGTGATTGGTCCTCTCTCCTCTGGTGGGCGTGGCTGCTGTGGCTGTACTGGTTTATGACATCAGATCCAGTTGAGAAGTGACATCACTGGATTAATATTCTAAAACAAATAACAAACATTCCCTAACATGTTCCTCTCTTTCTTAATGAATTTCCCCATTTAAACAATCTAAAGAAAGTTATAAAATGTATTTAAACAGACTCGTGTTCAAACTGAGTTAGTGAGTCAATGAGAAACCTGCTGTGGTTTATTGAGCTCTGTTTGGGTCAGTGAGTAAATTAAGTGGTTTGATCTGTTGGGTGGACAAACAGCTTCAATCCTCAAAGTGTGTCTATTAATGGATGTATGTGGTTAGTATGCGTGTGTAGTTTCTGTGTAAAGGGTTTATTATGCACCGTACATGCTCACAGTCTGTCTTTCACTTTAAACATTATACAACATTCGCCGATAAGTGGTGAATTAATTCAAACTGATATTTGATATTTGTCAAACAGCACATCAGTGATTGAACCAAACAACTGCAGCTATAATAAAACATGACATTATCAGCAAGATGTTCCTCGGATGTGGACGTGATAAAAGTGGACCGCTAAAAAACATCATGTGTGCCCCATATTGCCCCTATAAACCAATCAGATTATTAGATTGAGGAAGCTTTTCCATTTAGATGTGTAATATGCATCAGACAGTCAGTGAATGAACTGTGTGTGATCTGTGACGTGCGTCTGAGACTGACATTAATACACGAAATTCATTTGCATGTTTTTACTTACTAATTTGGACGTGCTGTGGGAGAATATGGTTCCTGTATTACTTTTGCTGCATTTATGCTTGTGGCATTTTGAGGGTAAGTAATTGATTGTTTATTCATTCTTACAGTATGGAAAAAGGAGTTGCTACTATGAACATAAAACAAGTTTTTTTATTGGCTACAATTCCCAGAAAAAAGTTGTAATTTCTGACCAATCTCATACAAGACTAAGACTAGTGATAAACCGATATGGTAATGTCCGATGCAGATATCCAGAGAGCAGGGCGGCCGATACAATACATCACACAATTTAATACTGTAAATAACATAAAATTGCTCAAATATATTAGAAAGAAGGAAATAACAGTACTCCAGCAACCATGGATGAGATGTGCGCATCAACAATCACATTTACTCAAAAAACACAGAATTAAATCAATTGTTCAAATAGTGCGTAGTGAATAAGACATGACTGGATCACCGGCTTGAATTGACACAGAATGACCATCATGATTTGTGAATCAGAGGAACAATTGATCGTGAAGTTTTGATTCTGGATGATAGAATACACGCTTCAGAGGAAGAATATTAGATGAACACTGACGGAAGAAAGCAGCTGGATTTTTGTGCATTTGTTTAAATCTGTTGAAATGAGAAATCTGCATATTGCTAACAGTATGTTATATAAGTATTATTGATATTTGCTTTTTATCATTAGAAAAGAAAGTTAAAAGTTGCAGGGAACTGTTGAGGACTGATAGAATATGTGCTTTAGAGGTTAATAAATGAAGCTCCACAGGATACTAGATCTGCTCAAGTTTTGTGAGGTTGGTTTATTACGTCTGTTAAAAGGAGATGTTGGCGCACGTTTAAGTTGTTTTGCACGCGTGTTGTGGGCGTGCTGTTTCCTTGTGGCTTAAAATAATAAAATAAGGTAAAATAATAAACTTTCAAAAGTCTGAACTTAAAGTCAGATATGCCAATCCATTTATTAACATAACGAAAATAAAACATTTCTTCAATAATAAACTTAACTCAAGTCAGTCTCCATGATTACACGCCGTGCCTCATGGTGAAAAACCATGCACCTCCCCGTGTGCCACACCTGCACTAATTAACCCCTGTCTTAAGTAGACTCGTGGCAGAACACAGCACCACCCCATGCCAATACACAGAATGGCTCCAACACAACCGGCCCCTAATTGTTCATGGCACTACAAAAAATAACAATTACAAACATATACATGTATGGAGACATTAATACAACAAAAAACATCTTACAATAAAAACAACAAACAAATAAACCCCTCTTTGGTGTGTTTGTTCACTTTTACATTGACTGTTCTACCAATATGCCTAATTCTGTCACTGGCCTTTCAATTATGTTTGTTTTGGTTTTGATTTGCACAGATCTGACTATGCCTGATTTGTCTGGAAAGGATTTAATAATCCTTCCAATCATCCAAAAATTTCATGGTGCTGTAGCATCTGCAACCAAAACGATATCTCCTGCTGCAAGATTACGTTTTGTTTTGTTCCACTTTTGTCTTTCCTGTAGAGTAACAAGATACTCTTTTGTCCACCTTTTCCAGAATAAATCTGAAAGACACTGAGCCTGTTTCCACATTCGTCTTATGTACTGGTCCCTTTGATCAAACAGACCTGGAGGCAAAACTGGTTTCCTTTTCAAAGTAAGAAGATGGTTAGGTGTCAGTGGTTCTAAATCATTAGGATTAACTCTCGTAATCGGTCGGTCATTCAAGCTTGCTTACGCTTCGCATAAGTCATAAGACGCATAAGAATAGCACTGATGCAAGAGTCTGTGTCCAATGAGTGTGCCAATTCTAAATGAACTGCCCTGCTGGCCATGCATGTAAAGATAACCCCATAACGTTTCACATAGGAACGTCCTTGTTTTACCTCAATGGGCCAAAAATAGTCCACTCCCTCGTTAGTAAATGGAGGTAAGTCTGGAGTAATCCTTTCTTTGGGGAGATCAGCCATTTTTTGATCACACATTTTTCCTTTGTGACGTTTGCAAAAAGCACAACTTAACAAGATTTTCCTTGCTGCTGCATTGGCTTGAGTGACCCAGAACTTTTCTCTCAATTTGGAGAGGATGTAATTTCTCCCACCATGCCTCATCAGTTCATGAACATGTTTAAGAATTAACATGGAGATGTACTGATCTTTACACAGGATAACTGGGTGTTTGCTCTCTTCGGGCATTGCAGTCCTGGACAATCTTCCACCTACTCTTAACAGTCCATCCTCTAGAACAGGATTCAGCTTGTATATAGGGCTACACTTTTTTACGGGTTTTCCTGTCCTTAGTGTACAAATCTCTTTGTCCTAATAACTGTCCCGATTGTCGTCTGCAGTCTTCCTTAAAGCATAAAATGCACAACTAGGTGATGACACTGCTCCAAAGAGATGTACAGTCATTCTGTACTCTTCAACTTGCTTGAACAGATCTCCATTAGGCCACCACAGGAACCTTAGAAAGTCTTTGTCTTCCTCAGCCACTTTGACTTGATAGAACATAGACTTCACATCAGACGTAAAAGCAACTGGTTTTGTAGAAGCTGTTCGTTCAAAGAAGTTCCTTTAAACTTAGCTCCACAGTCGAAGACAACTCGCAACTTACCTTTGCGTGGGTGATACACTCCGTGATGAGGAATATAGAACAGGTTATCTTCTCCACCACGCAATTGATCCTGTGGTACTATTTCTGCATAGCCACTGCTGATGACATTCTCAAGAACGCTTGTGTATTCTTGGTGGAACTTCTCATTTCTTTCCATTTTCCTTCTTAGTCCAATGAGGCGCTGTTGAGTAATACAACGATTGTTTGGCAGTGTTACCTCCTGGGCTTTGAATGGCAGCTTTAAACTGTAATGTCCGTCCTTTAAGTTTACAGATTTTTCCATTATTTTAATGAATCCTGCCTCCTGTCTTGACATTTCTTCTTTGTCGCTCTGCGATTTTTTTCATTGAAGTCACTTTGGTACTGCTTCTCCAATAGCAACTGGGTTATTTCATTTTGCCTTTGCAGAATCTGTCATGTAGAATTGTCATCAACTGCATGTGCATTTTCAGTGGGTCCTGCAACTGCAACAGGTAAGCCTTTATTTCTCATCAATCTTGTAGACTTCTCAAACTTTGCATCAGGAATGTCAGGTATTTATTTCGATCTTTGCTTCTCAACATAAGATCCCATTCCATCCTGATCCGAAAATGCTTGCAGTACTGCCAACTCTGCATCTGAGGCTTCAATATCAGCATCCATTTCCACTTGTTCCATCCTTCTGCGTAATGATTCTGCCTCCTGCTCCAATTCATGTTTCATTTTTAGCGCTGCTGCGTGTGCCAGGAGTGCAGCTTTCTTGGCTTCTACTTGTGCAACTTCAAATGCAGCTTTGCTTGATCGACTTGATTCACTGGTGCGGCTTTTAGTGCAAGATGATGTTCCAACATTTGATACACTGTCCGTTGGCTTTATATCATCCTCAAGGTGAACATTTTCAGTAGTACCATTATTTGTACTCTTAAAATAATTTTCCACACGCTGGAAAAATTTGTTCACACTTAAAAGCTTTGCTTTGAACCATGTTTCATGCTTTTCTTTTTCTTTTACGGGTAGCAACTCAAGCAGATTGTTATGTGCAACCTTTGCGTCATTAATCAAGGCTTGATATTTGCTGAAGCTACTTTTTATTTCAGCTTCATAACAGCGTCACACATTAAACCTTGAACAGTTTGTTTGATGTTGGCAGCTTTACTTAATTTGGATTTTCTTAGTGTCTCTAAGTCACTTAGTTTAGAAAGCAGTGCTTTTGTTGTAAGTTTTATAGACCTTTTTTTCACAGAGGCTTCTTCCTCGTTATCATTTTGAGATTCAGCCGACACCACATGTGTTACCTCGATACCTTGATGATTTTCATCCATTTTACCTTGTTTTCAACCACCGAAAAACAACATTTAATTTAAATATCATGAAAACAAGAAATCAGAAATAAAGCATAAACACTTTAATTTTCTTGTGTAAACCCCTTGACCCAAATGTCTCTTATTTCAAGTCCTCGTTTACTTTAAACCAAATGTCAATGTATGTATTCCCTTTTCATTCTTGCTGTTCACATTTTAATAACTGCAGCTCTTAAACGTCATACTACATCATGTGTGTGTTAACTGCCGTTACCTCGCTTTACTCGTTCTAGGTCCGAAAGAACTTTCCTCCACTGTCCGACGTAGTGTCTGCATCGAAGTGTCCAATCTTCACCTGCACCACGTCCAGACCACCTCACTGTCCAATATGAGGCCGCTCACCGACCTCCGTCGTCTATGGCGTCCGTCCTCAACGCGTCCAGACCACCTCACTGTCCAACGTGAGGCTGCTCACCGACCTCCGTCGTCTATGGCGTCCGTCCTCAACGCGTCCAGACCACCTCACTGTCCAATGTGAGGCCCAAAGTGCTCGATTCCGACGTCCGCTACCGATCACCGCCGTCCGTCACCGACCTCCGCCCGTCATCACTGCTTCCTGGCTGCCTCACTGTCCAATGTGAGGACCGCTGCGCCCGTAGGTCTACTGGCCCAATGCGTTTCCATTCAGCCGATCACTGTCGAAACAAGGTGCACGAACAGCACAAGGATTGTGTCGTTTAAACTTGATCAGTCTTTTTCTCATACAGAGGTGGTTTTTGACTAATTGTTGGCGCACGTTTAAGTTGTTTTGCACGCGTGTTGCGGGCGTGCTGTTTCCTTGTGGCTTAAAATAATAAAATAAGGTAAAATAATAAACTTTCAAAAGTCTGAACTTAAAGTCGGATATGCCAATCCATTTATTAACATAACGAATATAAAACATTTAATAATAAACTTAACTCAAGTCAGTCTCCATGATTACACGCCGTGCCTCATGGTCAAAACCCATGCACCTCCCCGTGTGCCACACCTGCACTAATTAACCCCTGTCTTAAGTAGACTCGTGGCAGAACACAGCACCACCCCATCCCAATACACAGAATGGCTGCAACAGGAGATATCTGGATATTTGCTGACGGTATATGATATTAGTGTGATTGATATTTGCCTTTTTATCATTAAACAAGTCAGTTAAAGTTACAGGGAACTGTTGAGGAGAGAGAGAGAATGAAACAGATGAGCAGTTTAATATTATGAGCTCAAACGCGATATTGTCTGAATTATCGCTCTCGGCAATATATCAGTCGACCACTAACTAAGACCAAACTAATCCTTACTCATCTACTTTAGTATTTACTATTATTAGATATTAACGTGGTATTAAGTGTGAAAAATCATTTTAAAATGCAGATCATTTACACTTTTAGAATTTAACCTCCTTATTATACATGATAAATGGTGAATCTATGTACTGATGATCATTGTCCCATGTGTGTCAAACATGTTGAGTGATCCAAACATCACCTGCAGCCTGAAACTGTTGAATGCACTTAACTGCATAGAGAGATATATGATGCTCCCTTGCTCCCTATTTAGTGAATGACTTAACCTCCAGTGTGCTGTCTGTCTGCACTGGTCTCAGAACAGTTTGAAATGCACCTTATTTTCATCCTAACTCCATATAAAGCCTCTGAAAGCAAATATATAAGAATGTATATACTAATGTTAATGAAACAGTATTGTAAAGTGATAACAGAATAAAATAACAAAATATATATTAATATGAAGCTAAATGACCCACAGATGTGTTAATGTTGAAAAATATTCAAAATAACAAACACGTTTTTTCAACTTTTGACAACTTTTTAACAGTATTCAGTCGGTTTTAACTCATTTAATTAATGTGTTGCATATAGCGAAGCTAAAATACAAAGTCCACACATGTGGATGTGGTGTCGCATGATAATAAAGATGTTTGTTTGTGTCTGCAGGTGTGTTTGGTGTTGATCCAGATAAAGTGAAGTCAGTGTCAGTGATGGAGGGAGATTCTGTCACTTTACACACTGATGATACTGAAATACTGAGAGATGATGATGTTTTACAGTGGATGTTTGGAGCTCAGAATCCAGATACTGTTATAGCACAAATCAACAGAGAAGCAAATATAACCTCAATAATGGACGAACAGTTGAGATTCAGACTGCAGCTGAACGATCAGACTGGAGATCTCACCATCACAAACATCACAACCGCACACACTGGACTTTATAAAGTAGAGATCAGCAGAAACACAATATCATTTAATATATTCAATGTGACTGTTTATGGTGAGTACAGAATAACATCAGTGTCCTCTTCATATTTCATTCTCACATCATCATCATACTATTATAAATATCAACAACAATATAAATCATGCAATGTAATGAGAAGACTGAAGGTCTGACACTCTTGTCTTCTGAGACTCACAGATCACAATAAACTGCGACTGATTATGATGAAACTGATGTTTGATGTTTATTTTATTGACTCTGAATTATCTTTCCAGCTCGTCTGCCGGTTCCTGTGATCATCAGAGACTCTTCTCAATGTTCTTCAAGCTCTAAATGTGTGTTGGTGTGTTCAGTGGTGAATGTGACACAGGTGACTCTCTCCTGGTACAAAGGAAACAGTTTATTGTCCTCCATCAGTGTGTCTGATCTCAACAGAAGTCTCTCTCTACATCTGGAGTGTGTCGATGATTCTTACAGCTGTGTGATCAACAATCCCATCAGAAACCAGACTAAACATCTCGACATTACTGAAGTCTGTCAGCCGTGTTCAGGCGGTGAGTTTATTGTTTGTTTACAGTCTCTGAAAATGCAAATTAATTTCTTTGATTAATTGTTCTGAGTTAAACTAATCGAAACTATTTCAATATTAGTTCATAAACCGGCTCAGTCCAGCTATCATCTGTTTGTTCTGTTATTTCCTCAGATTGTGTTCACTGTTGTGCTTTCACTGAAGCTGTGATCCGATTGGTCCTCTCTGCTCTGGTGGGGGTGGCTTCTGTTGCTGTACTAGTTTATGACATCACATCCAGAAGAGAAGTGACATCACCATCATGAAGTGTCAAAACACATGAATATTAATTAGGATATGTGCAGACAATGCCAAATAATATTTTACTGCTTTTGAGTTTATCGTCACTCTTGATGAAATGTATGTACATCTCTGTGAAGCACTCATGAGAGGGATGACATAAGCTTGTTGGTAAGGTCACTCAAAACAAGATAAGACACTGTTTAGCTATTATGCCACCCACAGCTGGCACCAGCTTCAGATGTGCCCAAACAGTATCCACATTTAAATATCATGGGGTTTATTAATCTTAAAGATCCCTGGAGCACCTCTTCAGTGTTTCCACATCCGAAACTCAGGGTCAAATGTTTATGTTCATCTTTTACTACTTGTTGAACATGTAATTGTATGTATCTTTTACTGTCTTTATCATGTCTGTGTGAAGCACTTTCAATTTCCACTGTGTATGAAAATAAACTTTCCTTACATTGATTGTAAGAGTGCATTTCCCTTAACTGTCTGAATGAGCCACTGGAAGCAGTGAAGCATCTTTCAAAATTAAGAGTCCCCGCTGTTTTTGGGGCTTGTTTATAGCTAAAAGTCCCGTGTTAAGAATCAGAATCAGAAAAAGCTTTATTGCCAAGTACGTTTTTTACGCATACAAGGTATTTGTTTTGGTGTTGTAGGCGCGTGTCACACATTCTCTAAATATAAGAAAGTTAAGGAGAAACAGTATTAAAATAAGCAATATAAATAAATATGTCCACACAGTATATATTAAAAGTAAGAATAAAATAAAAGAGCAGCAGAGTAAGTACAGTGGCATGTAGAACCAGAAGTGGAGTATGGAGAGTGTCAGGGTGGGAACCGGGCCTTGTTGATAAGGCTAGTGGCGGATGGGAAGAAACTGTTCTTGTGGTGTGAGGTTTTTTCTTGATGGACCTCAGCCTTCTGCCAGAGGGGAGTGTCTCAAAGAGATTGTAGCCGGGGTGGGAGAGATCAGCCACAATCTTTCCAGCACGCTTCAGGGTGTATATTGCATATTGCAGCCAATCACCTTCTCTGCAGACTGGATAACAAGCTGCAGTCTGCCCTTGTCCTTGGCAGTAGTAGCAGCGTACCAGATAGTGATGGAGGATGTGAGAATGGACTCAATGATGGCTGTGTAGAAGTGCACCATCATTGTCTTTGGCAGGTTGAATTTCTTCAGCTGCCGCAGGAAGTACATTCTCTGTTGTGCTTTCTTGATGAGGGAGTTGATGTTCAGCTCCCACCTGAAGTCCTGGGAGATGATAGTTCCCAGGAAGCGGAAAGACTCCACAGTGTCAATTGAGGAGTCACAGAGGGTGATGGGGCAGGTGAGGCTGAGTTCTTCCTGAAGTCCACAACCATCTCCACTCTCTTTAGAGCGTTGAGCTCAAGGTTGTTTTGGTTACACCAGGTGGTCAACCTCCCACCTGTAGGTGGACTCGTCACCATCAGAGATGAGTTCGATGAGGGAGGTGTTGTCCGTAAACTTCAGAAGCTTGACGGACTGGTGACTGGAGGTGCAGCTGTTAGTGTACAGGGAGAAGAGCAGAGGAGAAAGAACGCAGCCCTGGGGGGATCTAGTGCTAATGGTCTGTGAGTCGGAGACGTGTTTCCCCAGCTTCACATGCTGCTTCCTGTCAGACAGGAAGTCAGTGATCCACCTGCAGGTGGAGTCAGGCACACTTAGCTGGGAGAGCTTCTCCTGGAGCAGAGCCGGGATGATGGTGTTTAAGGCAGAGCTGAAATCCACAAACAGGATCCTGGCATAGGTTCCTGTGGAGTCCAGGTGCTGGAGGAGGTAGTGGAGGGCCAAGTTAACTGCGTCGTTTACAGACCTGTTGGCTCTATATGCAAACTGCAGGGGGTCCAGGAGGGGGTCGGTGAAGTCTTTGAGGTGTGAAAGCACAAGGCGCTCAAAGGACTTCATAACCACAGGGGTCAGGGCGATGGGTCTGAAGTCATTAAGTCCTGTGGTCCTTGACTTCTTGGGAACAGGGATGATAGTTGAGGACTTGAAGCAGGCTGGCACATGACATGTCTCCAGTGAGGTGTTGAAAATATCTGTGAACACTGGAGATAGCTGATCAGCGCAGTGCTTCAAGCTGGATGGGGAGACAGCATCCGGTCCAGCAGCTTTCCGGGGATTCTGTCTCCTGAAGAGTTTGTTGACATCCCGCTCATGGATGGAAAGAATCGGCACTGAGGGGGTGGGGGGTGGAGGGGTGTACCTTTAAGTTAGGCATTGGTGGGGGTGCCTAGGCCCCTGCTGAGGTGGGGAGGTGGGGGTGATGCACTGTAGCTGGAGCTGTTGGAAGGTGTCGTGGGGTATGGTTTCAGGACTTTCCCTTTGTTGGGAGGTGTCATGGGGAATGGTTACAGGACTGTCCCTTTGTCTTTCAAAGCAGCAGTAAAACTCGTTCAGGTCGTTGGCTAGGTGTCGGTCATTGATGGGCTGGGGGGGCTTTAGGCTTGTAGTTGGTGATTTGCTTGAGCCCTTTACAGACAGACGTAGAGTCGTTGGCTGAGAGCTGGTGTTGGAGCTTCTCAGAGTACCGTCGCTTAGCCTCTTTCACCGCCTTGCTAAACTTGTACTTCAGCCTCTTTAAATCTGTCTTTGTCCCTACTCCTGAAGGCCTCTTCCTTATCAAACCTTAACCTTCTGAGTTTGGCTGTAAACCAGGGTTTGTCATTGTTGTAACTCATCCTGGTGCGTGATGGAATACGGCAGTCTTCACAGAAGTTAATATATGATGTCACAGCCTCGGTGTACTTATCCAGACTGTTTGTAGCAGTCCTGAACACATCCCAGTCAGTGGTGTCAAAACATGTCTGGAGATCCTCCACAGCCTCACTGGTCCACTTCCTTGATGTCCTTACTACAGGTTTGCAGAGCTTTAGTTTCTGCCTGTATGCAGGAATCAGGTGGACCATGACGTGGTCAGAGTGTTCCAGTGCAGCACGGGGGATGGCAAGATAAGCATTCCTGACAGTGGTATAACAGTGATCCAGAATGATCTCCTCTCTGGTTGGGCATTTAATAAACTGTCTGAATTTAGAGAGTTCATGACTGGTTTCCTTTGTTAAAGTCAGCAAGGACAAATCTAAAGAGTCCGGGTTGGTCCACTCCACACACAGTATCTGGTCGGCGAGCATGCGCTGTGCGACCTGCACGTTGGCCCGCGGCGGGATGTAAACACCGACAAGAATGAATGAAGCAAACTCACGGGGTGAATAAAAAGGCTTAAAGTTTATGATGAAAGATTCCAGGTCAGGAGAACTGTGCTACTGGATCACTGTCACACCATTGCACCAACCGCTGTTGATGTAAAAACAGATTCCTCCACCTTTAGTTTTGCCGGAAAGTTCTGTGTCTCGGTTCGCTCAGTAAATTTGGAAGCTTGCCAGCTGCAATGCAGAGTCCAGGAATTAAGGGTGGTCACACTACACTTTATTCTGCTATACTGACAGAGGTGTAGATTCCAGGTGGGATGAGGGTGGTTACAATATTTCGTCATCATCAATGTTCTAGTGGGTATGAAGAATCTCATCTAAAAACAACTCTATTTATTTTGTATTTACTTGTAGTGTAAATAAACTACAGTTACTTTTACCTTTGATTGTGTTATTTAAGTTTATTATTAAGTATTGTAATCAAATGTGCAGTGTATGTTGTACACACAATATGTCAAAATATTTTAAACATGAAGCACAAATTATTTAGACTTTAAGCTGCATACAGATACGAGGATGTTTGACTAATGCCATCTTTACACTGCAAAGGTGGCACAGAAGTGGCATCTATGTGTATTTGTCTATATATATATAAATAAAATGGTATGAGATTAATGTTTTCAATGTATAGAATATAGAAATATGAAATAAATTAAAATATGAAGTTATACTTTTAAATAGGAAAGTAAATTATCAAAGTTATGCTCTATCATGACATCAACAATGTTTAAAGCTGCTCTGATACTGTAATAACACAGAACCAAAGCAGCATCAGAACTGAGGTGGTCAGAGCGGGCATCATTTAGGCTGGCATTTATGCGCTCAATGAATACACAAGAAATCTAAATGTAGAAGTGTTTTCACCTGATTACGTGTGTGATGTTCCAGAGAGGATTGTGCTGAGACAGACATCATTAAATGCTGTGTTGAGATCTCTTATTTAAAAAGGACATTAAATACAATCAGTCTCGTGATGTTTATTGACCTGCAGTTTCTTCAGCTCACCAGTAGAGTTCACAATCACAAGCTTTCTAATCCACTTCAGTCACATCATGACAGGTCACACATAGACAGCCCAAAGTTTGGATTAATGTACAGATTTAGCTGTTTTGGAAGGAAATTGGTACTTTAATTCACCAAAGTGGCATTCAACTGATCACAAGTATAGTCAGGACATTACTGATGTAAAAAACAGCACATAACTATCTGAAAAAGTCATTTTTGATCGAATCTAGACAGCAGCATCACTCCAACACCTTATCCTCGAGTACTCGTGTTAAATTGATCATTTGGTGATAGAAAATCACTTGCCATTATATCAAATACAGCTGAAAGATATTTGGTCCATTAAATGAAGCTGAACTTTGTCTTTGTTTTTGAGTTGTCACATTATGCAATAGACTGGCATGTCTCAAGGTCAATATTAGGTAAAAAATGTCAAAAAAGAAACGGCTTTCACTAGAAACTCAGTCAATCATTGTTTTGAGGAATGAAGGCTTTACTGTAACAGTCACATGCTGGTTACATCTTTCTCTCAGAGTTATTCTACTACTCACCACTAGGGGGCGCTAAGATGCTCTAGTGATTAGTGTAGAGATAGGTAGAAGTCAGATTTGTTGGGCAGAGTAAGCATTGCTTACCTTCTGTGTTTCCACAAGCCTGAGTCCTACAGCTAGAAACACAAAGCACAACTGTCTCTAACAAGGACAGAAAGAGATGAGGAAGACCAGATGTACAACTAAACAAGAGGATAAGTACATCAGAGTCTCTAGTTTTAGAAAAAAGATGCCTCACATGTCCTCCGCTGACAGCTTCATTGAATTCTACCCGCTCAATACCAGTTTCATGTACAACTGTAAAGAGAAGACTCTTATGGGAAGAATTGCAAAGAAAAAGTGTGGGGTGAAAGGGCAAGTGCTACAGGAAGTGTGGGGTGAAAGGGCAAGTGCTACAGGAAGTGTGGGGTGAAAGGTCAAGTGCTACAGGAAGTGTGGGGTGAAAGGTCAAGTGCTACAGGAAGTGTGGGGTGAAAGGTCACCTGAATATCTGGACAAACTGACCGCTAGAATAACGAGGACTGCAAAGCTGTCATTGATGAGAACTCTTTGAAGTAGTTTAAGAAGTTCAAATTGTAATAGTCATTTTTCACATTATTAATGTCCTGACTATACATTGTGATCAGTTGAATGCTGCTTTGCTGAATAAAAGTATCAATTACTTTCCATAAGAGGAAAATCTGTACATTATTCCAAACGTTTGGCTGCCAGGGAATGTTTGTATATACAGTATCTCACAAAAGTGAGTACACCCCTCACAATTTTGCAAATATTTGATTATATCTTTTCATGTGACAACACTGAAGAAATGACACTTTACTACAATGTAAAGTAGTGAGTGTACAGCTTGTATAACAGTGTACATTTGCTGTCCCCTCAAAATAACAACACACAGCCATTAATGTCTAAACCTCTTGCAATCGCAGGAGGTGTACTCACTTTTGTGAGATACTGTATATACTCACCTGTGATATTAGTTGAAATGGGGAAAAGCCATTATATATGAATAATTAAACTTACTTTAAATTATTGGAACAAAACTCAGGAAAAGAAGTGAGGATTGTCCTGCTATTAGAGGACTATATGAATGTTTTGAGTTGGTCAAATAAAAGAAAAAGGTAAGTTATATAAGACAACGTTTAATATGGGCTGAAAAGTTTAAGATTTTAAATATTGCTCCTGCTAATAATCCTGGAAGTGTGTTTGTCCCGGGATGGCTGCTGTCTACAGATGTGGATTATTTCATGATGATAAAGAAGATCTCAAAGAAACAGCTGATGATTATATAAATACTAAATATATTTCAGTTCTTCAAGTTTATACCGATGGATCCAAAGATCCTGATAGTAATCGGACTAGTTGTGTTATGTATACTTCCAAACTAAGATGAAGATGATTGATCTGTTTTACAGCTGAAACAGTAGATTCACATTCTGTGGGCATTAGAACGGGCAGAGGATGTTAGACCAACAGGATGGTTATTTGCTCTTCTTCAGTTTTAATCTGTGTAATAAAAGACAATCCACTGCAGATCTTATTTTAGTTTTTAAGATTGCACCGGATTAGTTGTTCAGAATGGGACATTAGATGTATTTGGTTATCTGCACATAATGGAATTAAGGGCAATGAACATTATTTGTGTATTATTTTGAGGCACCCTAAATTTTAATTTTGGACCGTCAAATAAAGTACAAATAGAGGACATTCACATGCATTGTTTAAAGGACGAGGCCTGAAATGAAATCCTAATAATCTTAAATTCTGTTTTGATGAATAATCTCAGATACATCTTGGATGGAGTAAATTATCAGCAAATTTTCATATCTGTGTGAACTATTTCTTTAAATGTCAACTTTCATTACGCCAAAACGATTAATGTTCGGCTTTACTGATGACTGCAAAATATTGAATCACTCCATTAATGTATTCATTCTGTGTTCTTGTTAATGTTTTAAGATCAAGAACAGCTTTCCAGATATCACTGACTAAAATGAAATGTTAAATCAGACAGAAATGATCTTTATCTGTTGAGCGCCAATTTGACTGTTTTTGCATGACGTCACGACTGTCAAATCTGAACAGAATTCAACGTTTTCTTACATGTAATTACGAGCTGAACAAAGAAGTGAAAGATAGAATCTCAATTAACTCAGACATGACATAAATGCAGCATTATTAGTCTTCCACTTGAGTAATGTCAGGATCCTAATTAAAGCTGTTTTTAGCTGTTTTGCCTCATGAGCGGCAGCATGTTGAGATACGATGACTACATGAATATTACCCACATTACCTCCGTAACCCTCCTGTTATTGGACACTTTTGCTGGCAGAATAGATAAATTATTCATGACTCTAGTAAACGGGGTATTTCTATAATGGCACCTGTGACTGAACTCTTTAGCGTGTTGCTGCATTGACATTGTTATGAGTTACTATAAAGTATATACAGTCATATTGGATAGCGAATCATAAACAGCATTTGAGTACACCATTAAACGCTACATAAAGGAACTATTTAAACTTGGCACACAACGTTAATTACGAAAACACTAAACAAAAATCAGTGAAATGTGATTTGCAAATGAAATGCATTCAAAACAAAATTCTCCTCCCGGCCCTCCACTGGGGGACGGAGCGGTCTTACATCTCCGGAGCTAACATCTCGGGCTCTGGGTCGTCCGTCTCAGGAGCGCCTGGGAGCCTTCCGGGTCCTCGAGGGGGTCCGTGAGACGGTGGGCGCTCGATGCGTAGGCTGAGAGCTGGGCACAGGTTGAGGCGGAGCAGCCTGTTGTTTCTTCGCAGGGGGACGCCCTCGGCGAGCAGACAGGGCATGGCCCGATGCGGCAGACTTGTGGCGGGCCAGGATCTGGGAGATCGCCTCCGTCTGTTTCTTCACCGCGGAGAACTGCTGGGTAATGTCCTCGACGGTGTCGCCGAAGAGGCCGAACTGGGAGACTGGGGCGTCGAGAAAGCGAGTCTTGTCGGTCTCATGCATCTCGACCAAGTTCAGCCACAGGTGTCTTTCCTGGACCACGAGGGTGGCCATTGCCTGCCCGAGTGACTGTGCTGTGACCTTCGTGGCTCTGAGGGCGAGATCGGTCGCTGAGCGCAGTTCCTGCAGCACATCGGGATCAGGGCTACCCACGTGCAATTCTTTGAGCGCCTTGGCCTGGTGGACTTGCAGGAGGCCCATGGCGTGCAGGGCGGAAGCGGCCTGTCTGGCGGCGCTGTAGGCCTACGCTATCAGCGAGGATGTTGTCCTACAGGCCTTGGAGGGGAGTACAGGGCGACCCTGCCAGGTGGTAGGGTTTCCAGGGCATAGGTGAAGCGCAACAGCCCTATCCACCGGGGAATCGCGTGTATCCGTGGACCGCACCGCCGTCGAGGGTAGCGAGAGCGGATGAGCGAGTGGCTTTGCGAGAGGTGAAAGGCACTCTCCACAGCGACGTCAGCTCATCATACACTTCCGGGAAAAACGGGACTGGGGGGCGTGGCCGTGAGTGGCGCCCAGACCCCAGGAACCAGTCATCCAACCGCGATGGCTGTGGGGAGGACGGAGGGTTCCAGTCCAAGCCTGGGGAAAGCATGTCGGACATCTGAGCGTCAGCCTAAGCCTGGGGGTGCTGGCCCGAAGGCGGCAGCCCAGGGGAGTCATCCGCGTCAGACGCCACGCTCTCCAATGCAGCGGCAAGCTCATCCGCTTCGAGCTCTAGAGGATAGGCAGGCTGGCTGTGAGGCGAGCCGCTGTTGCCTCGAGCACGGACAGGAGTCAACGAGCGTGCTGGGGAACAGGTGGTCTCTGGTACCTGACGGAGCTGCACCCGCCCCCAAACGCCACCAGCGCCACTCACACCGTCCTCAATCCCGTGGGAAGAAAGAGCAATGCGAGGGGTGGCTGGAGTGGCTTGTCCTCGGTTGATAACAAGTCTTGACCGCAACGTTGTCATGGTCATTTTCTCGCAGTGAGAACATGAACCATCCACAAATGCAGCCTCGGTGTGATCGCTACCCAGACACACGAGACAGCGCCTGTGGCCCTATGAAACGGAGAGCACTCTACCGCATCCAGGAACTACACAGCGGCCGAACGGCATCTTTATAAAGACGCGTCCTGAAAAGGACATTCAACGCTCGCTGTGTTTGCTCATTTAGAGGAAATTACTCGTTTAAATAAAATCACTCTTTTAAGAAACTCTTTCGAGTTTTTATCTGCGCTGTCGAAGCACCCAGGGGCAACAATGCACAGCCGTGCACAGGATAGGAGAAAGCCGCTGTTATGCGCCGTCAAATCCAACAGCATGCAGACCATCAGAGGAATACACGGAAAACTTGGTGTGTGTAACTCGCAGCAGACTGCATACACGACCATCGGCTCTGAAGAAAATTTCTGAATGAACTCTAGTATTTGCCTCGCCTTTATACCGTATGTCCGGGGGCGGGGTATGCAAATACTGACTGCCAACTTCTCACTGGGTTTTTTTCATAGATCAGAGGTATATTCAGTGGCTCAAGAGAAACCCCTAGTGTTGCTTCTCCGACACAACGTGGAGAGAGTGACAGAAGGGGAACTGTTGTTTACTTTATGAGATATTTGTTAATCACAGTAGTACCTACAGAAGGGTGCATGATGACATGATGTTCAATAGTGCCTCTTCCAGGAGCAATGACCACATGGAGACAGTGCTCAAAATCACTCACACAAACACTAAACACCATCATGGTAACACATGTAATGGGTCACGCAGGGAATTGTGGGAATGCCCGATTACTGTTTTTTATTGTAATTTTAACAAAAATTTTAAAAATGGTAAAAATGTCTTTTTACCATTAATTATACAGGAAAATTGTTGTTTTTACATTTAAATAATGTAATTTTTACACCAATTTATTGTAAAAACTACTGTATTGTTTTTTTTAAATATATTAAAACATTTTACTGTATATTTTACAGTTAATATTTGTTAATCAAGTAACATTTTATTTCTGTAGCATTTTTACAGTATTTTACTGTTAAAATGAATGACATTTTTTACAGTGTATATATATATATATATATATATATATTATTTCACTCATGTAAAGTCAGAAAAAATATTCATGTATGTCTGTGTAGAGTAGATTTTGTTCCTCTAGTGTTTTTGTATAGAGCTCAACAATGCTGACGTGTACATACTTTCATTGGAGGAGGGAGGGAGGTGTTTCACTGTAGCTCATGAAAGGAATTCAAACACACCAGATCGTCTCTTCTACGTCACAGAGTTTAACAACATCAGACGCTGCGGGTTCTGGAGAGAGTTTAAGTCTGTCGCTGCTTTAAGAACATCATGAAGTACTGCTGGAGTTTACTCGCTCTACAACTCTTCATTGTGAATGGTAAGACTTGAAAGATATTACCATTGTCTAACTATTTATTTTATACATTATTCTTTTTATACAATTTCATACTTTATTTTTCATTATGTTTATCATTTTTATACTTTATTTATAAAAATAAATAAAATTCTGCTGAAACCAATGGAGGAGGGAGGTGTTTTTCTGTAGCTGACAAAAGGAATTCACACACACCAGATCGTCTCTTCTACATCACATCAGAGTTTAAGTCTGTTGCTTCTTTAAGAACATCATGAAGTACTGCTGGAGTTTACTCGCTCTACAACTCTTCATTGTCAATGGTAAGATATTATCATTATTTAACTTTATTTTATACATTATTATTTTTATACTTTTAATATTATAATATATCAAATTTAAAAAACAGTAGCAAGCTTTCATTTTCTGTGAATAATATATTTGAGGAATAAGTTGATAATTGTATAGTTTTGTTCACACGGCACGAGATTTCTGAACTTCCTCTTACAATGTAGTTTTGAGTTCTGAATATTTAAAGAAGTCTCAGAGTTAAAAAGAAAAGTCTGTCTTTCTACTGAGTCAACGGCATATTATAAAACACAATTACAGACGCACATAATCACCAGCGTGACAGTCAACATGAAACCCAGTTCTTCCTCATCAAACCGGTTATACCAGTTTCAATCTGTTGATGCCAGTGAAGAGATTTCCTGTACGGTTGTTATTAGATTTGTACATACGGGTGTGTTTCATGTCAATGCATGTTTTGTATTTTAGTGTATTTTGTGAATTCTACATTATTTCAAATACCCTTATGATTGTTTAATTAAAAATATAATTTACAATAAATAATCGCCACTATTAAAATAAATGATATCCTAAAGGTTTTGCAAATATGCCAGTCAGGGGTGTCGATTCTGGGGAATAATAAAAGCAAGCAAATACAACCCCTCCATTATTTATACTGTGTTCAATGTTCAAGCCAAATCTTCACCCTTGATATCAGTTTCCCAAAATGCAACCGCATTGTTACTATTTCAACAACAGGCGTTGGGACACGACAGATCCACAGGAACAAACCTGAAATGAAATACAACAGTTAATATTTAGTTGCACTGATTAACAGTAAACTCACTAAGATTCACTGAAAAGTCCTTAAATGTACCAATTTACCATTCCTTTAAACAAGTGCAAACAAACTTTATTTACATTGTTTACCAATATTTGCCATTATGAGACAATCTGGCAATGTGAATACAGAGTCCTGTCAGCTTTGAGAGTGTTAGTTATTAAATGTTTACCAATTTAACCTGCACCTAATGCATGTCTTACACCTAACCCAAAAGACAACGTGGATTCACAACAATGGACACTTTTCACATATGAATCATAGTGAGAGAAACACAAAAACTGACAACTGATGCACAAAATCAGGCCAACCATCTAATAAATGTATGAACTGCAGCTGTGTTTACCCTGTTATAACATGTCTGAGGGTCACGAGGGAACTTAATGTTCTCCTGAAAATAAAATAAAGGATTGATGATGATGATGATGATGATGATTAATAGCTTATCTTATATAGTTCTGCAGTTGATAATTACTAGTGATGGACTTTCTCTCTGTTGAGTCTGTTCTCACCATAAATCTTGTGTGTGCGATCTTTTCCAGAAACATTTTTAGTTATACTGGTTGAAAATCTCTTCACATCCTGATAGCAATCAATAATTTAAGTGGCATAAAATGAAAAAAAAAAAAAATAATAATAATAATAATAATAATAATAATAATATATATATATATATATATATATATATATATATACAGTGAGGAAAATAAGTATTTGAACACCCTGCTATTTTGCAAGTTCTCCCACTTGGAAATCATGGAGGGTCTGAAATTGTCATCGTGAGGTGCATGTCCACTGTGAGAGACATAATCTAAAAAAAAAATCCAGAAATCACAATGTATGATTTTTTAACTATTTATTTGTATGATACAGCTGCAAATAAGTATTTGAACACCTGTCTATCAGCTAGAATTCTGACCCTCAAAGACCTGTTAGTCTGCCTTTAAAATGTCCACCTCCACTCCATTTATTATCCTAAATTAGATGCACCTGTTTGAGGTCGTTAGGTGCATAAAGACACCTGTCCACCCCATGCAATCAGTAAGAATCCAACTACTAACATGACCAAGACCAAAGAGCTGTCCAAAGACACTAGAGACAAAATTGTACACCTCCACAAGGCTGGAAAGGGCTACGGGGAAATTGCCAAGCAGCTTGGTGAAAAAAGGTCCACTGTTGGAGCAATCATTAGAAAATGGAAGAAGCTAAACATGACTGTCAATCTCCCTCAGACTGGGGCTCCATGCAAGATCTCACCTCGTGGGGTCTCAATGATCCTAAGAAAGGTGAGAAATCAGCCCAGAACTACACGGGAGGAGCTGGTCAATGACCTGAAAAGAGCTGGGACCACCGCTTCCAAGGTTACTGTTGGTAATACACTAAGACGTCATGGTTTGAAATCATGCATGGCACGGAAGGTTCCCCTGCGTAAACCAGCACATGTCAAGGCCCGTCTTAAGTTTGCCAATGACCATTTGGATGATCCAGAGGAGTCATGGGAGAAAGTCATGTGGTCAGATGAGACCAAAATAGAACTTTTTGGTCATAATTCCACTAACCGTGTTTGGAGGAAGAAGAATGATGAGTACCATCCCAAGAACACCATCCCTACTGTGAATCATGGGGGTGGTAGCATCATGCTTTGGGGGTGTTTTTCTGCACATGGGACAGGGCTTACTGCACTGTATTAAGGAGAGGATGACCGGGGCCATGTATTGCGAGATTTTGGGGAACAACCTCCTTCCCTCAGTTAGAGCATTGAAGATGGGTCGAGGCTGGGTCTTCCAACATGACAATGACCCGAAGCACACAGCCAGGATAACCAAGGAGTGGCTCTGTAAGAAGCATATCAAGGTTCTGGCGTGGCCTAGCCAGTCTCCAGACCTAAACCCAATAGAGAATCTTTGGAGGGAGCTCAAACTCCGTGTTTCTCAGCGACAGCCCAGAAACCTGACTGATCTAGAGAAGATCTGTGTGGAGGAGTGGGCCAAAATCCCTCCTGCAGTGTGTGCAAACCTGGTGAAAAACTACAGGAAACGCTTGACCTCTGTAATTGCAATATTAACATTGATTTTCTCAGGTGTTCAAATACTTATTTGCAGCTGTATCATACCAATAAATATTTAAAAAATCATACATTGTGATTTCTGGATTTTTTTTTTAGATTATGTCTCTCACAGTGGACATGCACCTACGATGACAATTTCAGACCCCTCCATGATTTCTAAGTGGGAGAACTTGCAAAATAGCAGGGTGTTCAAATACTTATTTTCCTCACTGTATATATATATATATATGTGTGTGTTACAAGTGCAGACAGCGAAGGCAGACGAGGAGAGTGGGTCTAAATGCAAGCTTACTTTATTATAAACAGATAAACACAAAGAAAATAACCCACAATGGGGAAATAAGCACAAGACAGAGGAAACGGGCAGGAAACACATACCAGGCTAACAACACTCAACGAACGACAAGGAGTGAACAAAAAGCAGGGCTTAAATACACAGTGAGTGATGACTGAATGAGACACAGGTGAAAACAATGAACAAAATGACAGTGATGATGGCAGGTGGATTCTGGGAAGTGTAGTTCTTTAACAATGACGAGTGAACACAAAGGCTAACAAAGAGACTAAGGGGCTACACAAAGGACAAAAGTGAAAACTAAGGAATGCAAAGGTGACAAAAATGGCAGACAGAGGGCAACAGTGAAACAAGACAAGGAATTCCTAACAATGTGGATGATAGGATGTCTTTCCTGTCTGTCAGTCTATATTTGCATATCACTGCAACTTGTTGACGCAGACAATCACACGTCATCAGCGCGAGTTCCTTGACGCTGTGAAGAGGCTCTGCTCTGTGTGTGTGTTCGTGTGTGATCGAGGAGGCGTCACATCTTATCTTTAAATGTTTTAAATAAGTTTTGTTGACAAAAATATAATTGGGCCACCATATTAATTTATTTCATTTTAAAACTAAAACGTAATTAAAAAAAAGTTTTTAAAATGGATGACTTGGACCGAATAATAAAGAAAAGCAGCCATTAAGTGCCCAATATAGATGGAAACTCCTTCAATACTGTTTAAAAAGCATCTCAGGGTGATTCCTCAAGAAGCTGATTGAGAAAATGTCAAGAGTTCATGTCTGCAAATTCTAGGCAAAGGGAAGATGTGAAGATGCTCAAATATTACACAGTTTTGATTTATCACAACAGAATTCCAATATTTCCATTTCTATTATTCCATAGTTGTGATGACTTTACTACTATTCTAAAATGTAAAGAAAAAAACTAAATTATAATAAAGAATGAGTTTCAAAACTTTTGCCCGGTAGTGGCCAAACATCTCTCCAAGGCATGTATAAGCCATAGCATGTATTTCTGAGTAGTTAAAGGAACAATCTGTACAACAAACAAACAAACAAACAAACAATTATTTTTTTAATAACCTGCTAATTTGCATTGATGGACATGACAATGCTCCATGCTGGCCTTTGTCTCTTTCTTTGTGCTGCTGATTTGAATAGTGAAATGATGTTAGATGGTCATTTTGTGCCAGGGACAAAAAACTGTGAAATTTGGTTTTTTTGTGCCAATGAAGATAAAAATAGTTTTTTTTAAGCCGTAGTAAAAAAAACACACTTACCATTTGGTGTACAAGTGTTTTTCATGCAGATATTTTGGGTACGGCTCCCCACTACAACTACAACCCATTTAAAATAGATTGTGTTCAATAATCTCTCTTGGGTCATTCACGTTCATTTTAGTGAATATGTTTCTAAAATAGTTGATTACTATACTTTTATAATTGATGATAATGTATTATTTGTACCTGTAGTAAGTTCATCTATCCTCTGGGAAGTTACTACCTCCTTTAGAAAAGTGTTAGAAAGTGTTCTTGTTTTACGTACAATGAACATGAATGGTGACTGAGACTGTCAGTCTCTAACATCTCTTGTGTTCCATTGAAACTGATGTCTGATCTCAGTCACCACTCACTTTCATTGAATGGAAAACAAGAGCACTGTTCCCATCTTTCATCCTTGAGGATTAGAAACTGGGTGCAGAAATAATGAACGAATCATTTTTGGGTGAACTGTCCCATTAAAGGGGCACTATGTGGGTTTATTGTTGTTGTTTGTGAAACACAAAATTGCTAAAATGATTAACAGAAGAAAGGGTAAAACTATTGTAAGGATTTGCCACTTTATAGAATTATTTACATTCGATGATTCAGAGAATATTTACATGAATGAAACTGAGGAACAGAAATAAAGATATGATGAAGGAGATTCTGCAGCTTTATACATAAAACTGTTCTTCTGTTCCTCAAAGCCTCGTTTACATTCCCATCAGATATTAATTATGATACTACTGTGAATAATGTCTAACGTGTCTCTTAATTAGGAAAAAGTAGCATGTGAGTGTTAATCATGTGTTTAAATACCTGCAAACTTTCTGTGTGTTCATCAGGTGTGTTTGGAGTTGACACGGATGAAATCAAGTCAGTGATTGAGGGAGATTCAGTCACTCTACACACAAATATTGAAAAACTGGAAAGTGATCTGATTGTGTGGTGTTTTGGACCTGAAGACACTCGTATTGCTCACATCAATGGAAAGGCCAATATCAAGCCAGTATATGATGATGTTCTTGATGGGATATTTAAAGACAGACTGGAGTTGGACAGTAAAACTGGATCTCTCACCATCAGAGACATCACAACTGAACACTCGGGACTTTATACACTCAGAATAACCAATAATAAAGTCTCATACAAAACATTCAGTGTAACTGTTAATGGTGAGTATTTTAATGTTTCCTGTGTGTTATAAATCAAATGAAACTCACTCATGTGTTTATTACTGACTGCTTGAAACATTCAGAGTTTCTTCCTGTAATTCACTTTGAATGATGTCTTTGCTGCTTTGGGATGAACACAAGTGCATTTTCAGTCTATTTGTGGGACTCATTTGTAAATTGTGAAGTTGTCGAGTCATTAGTTTGAGAAGGAAAGAGCATGTTTAACTATCTGTAGCATAAAACTGAAGATCTGTTTGTGTAATACATATAAAATCAGTTTAATATGAGACAATAAACTATATATAAACTGCCTTTAGAAAATGAGACACTGCAAGAGGAAATTCTGTTTCTGTTTTAAACCAGTGAATGTTTATATTGAGATTGTTGATGTTTCTGTCTTCAGAGAAGAAATCAGAGACTGAGGAGATTAAGACTGATGAGACTGAGGAGACTGATGAGAATAAGAAGACTGATGAGATTGATGAGATTGATGAGAATACTCCCGGTCGATCACGTTCAGGTGCGTCAGTGTTTATTTAATGAGATGATCTGGATGTCATAAATCAAATGATTTGAATATGTTTAATAGATCTTACACACTATAACACATGATTGACAGAATGTGTTGTTATATTCAATCGTTTCTCTTAGATGTATTTAAGACATTGAAGAAACACATTCTGTATAATCTTGTATATTATCATCATGAGTGTTTATTTATGAGCCTCTATCTAGTGTTAGTGTTTATTTATGAGCCTCTATCTAGTGTTAGTGTTTATTTATGAGCCTCTATCTAGTGTTAGTGTTTATTTATGAATACAGATAGATAGCCCCGCCCCCAGCTCACGCCATTGGTGGAGTCGGTGTTGTTGTCAGGTGTCACTCAGAACAGGAGGAATGTTTTATAGACACAGAGACACAGTGTTCACAGTAAAACATTAACCAATGAATGATGGTCTTACAGTCTCTGTTTATTAAACACACTGCAGCTTTAAATACTGATTCATTGATCGATTGATTATCAGTGATAAAAGTGTTTCACTTTATAGAAGTTAATGTTTGTTTCTCTTTATCTTTTTAGTTTCTATCATCATCATCATCAGTACGGTGTGTTTGACTGCAGTATTAATTGTTATAATCTCAGCTGTGATCTGCTTCAGGAAACACAGAGTAAAAGGCAAGTGTTGTCTTTATCTTAAACTGCAAACAAAATCACAGATTCATTGATGTTGTGGTTAATAATAATGATTAAGAAAGAAGATATTAATACAATCATCTCTTTTTCTCCAGGTTTAATAAAAGTGCAGAATTCTGAAACTGACGTTCTGACTGAAGAAAGACGACTTGACGACAAAATCCAACAACAACTATGAAGATTAACCAACCGATTATTCTGTTTGTCTTATTTTTGTCTCGTTTTCCTTTTACAAATATCTAAAAAAAGATGCATTCACTTGAGAAGCAGCATATGATATATTTAGACTTTAAGAGAATTTATCTTAAATATAAGTGTATTAAAATACACTTATACTGTCGTGTTCTTTTTTGAGGAGACGAAGTCAAGTTTTCAAAGTAAAAATTGTATTTATTAACAAGAAAGAATAAGTACAAAAATCATTCAGCCAACTGGGGATCTAGTCTGCTTCACTCGTAAGCTCCGCTCAAAACGATCCAGTTTCTCCAGTGTTCCCTTCTTTTCTACATTTCTGACCCAAGGTGTGTTCCTTTGTTCTCAGGTTTTTACTCTTTTCATTGGCTTATTTTTGCCACCGGGTGATCTCCAATATTCTAAGAGATAAGTTCCACTCATTCCGTTGGTTGGTTTTTGCTTCAGTAGGATTACCGGTTTTACCTCCCATTGGTTCATTCTTATCAGTTTTTTGCCTAAAGAATTTCCAATGTAGGTACTGTTTCAAGGTTCCCCTGCCTAAATAATTTCCAATGTATAAACTGTCTCTAGGTTCCCCTCATCTCCAGTGTCAGAAATGCAGCTGCAGTTTCCTTTAAGCATTTTTGGTTTTACATATAATTTGTAGTTAGTTACACACATCATTCATCATTTGTTAACAGGCATACTTTAAGATTAGTCACACACATATATACTGATTAAGATTGCAACACACAACAATACACAAAATATACTTGTATGCAAGGTCTATTCTCTCAAATCAAGTGTAAATATCTCATATGCTGCTTCCCAGGCAAATTAATCTTTTTAAAAGGATTTTTAGATATTTTAAAATATTTGTATTTTCAATATTCTTGGATAACAATATTTTCTTCTATTAAGGCTGCTAAAGAAAATGTACATTATTTTAAATTAATTTTACATATTTTATTTATAGGAAAACAAGCCAAAACAAAAACAAATCATTAACATATTTGTTGGCGTGTATAATGGGGTGAAGACTCACACCTTTCTGTTCATTTAATCCATCTTTTACTCACTAAAACACAAACTCTCTCTTAATACTAAAGCTGCATATTGACAATGTTCTTCATGATGAGAGACACACAGTGACTGTGATCATGTACTTATGTAAAGTATGTTTGAGTCTTAAGATTTGAGTAATTCATACTTTAAACACACAGTATATAAGGTTTGATTTGAATCCTCTATTAAATTAAAATACATTTTCTCAATTAAATGCTCTAAACTAAAAATCCAAATAAATATTTGTAATAGTTGTTGGTAAACAAGAGAACAACATGAAACCACCTCAGCCAATATTCAGACAAGAGTCAACTATATAATCAATGAACCGTGATCTCTGATGTCACATGTTTGTGTTTACAGGTTATTAATGAAAACAATTTATTGCAATATTTATTTTATTGTTGAAATCTTCCTGAAAAGACTTTTTAATGGCAGGTTTTATTGACACTTTATTGACCTCATGATGTGTTTTAATGAACAATGTCCTGCTGTACTATCTTTTGTATATTTATTGTCTTTATTAAGTGTTTTTTTTTACTTAAAGAACAATAAAGATTGTGAATAATTTAATTACATTTTAAATGTCACAACACAAATAAAAGTGTAAGCCCGTTTATCGGTCCAATGGCGGTCTCCAATAATACGGGTGAAGGTCTCTGCGCGTTTCTGTCTTTCTTGTTACGCAACACAACAATATTAAATGAAATACATTTTCTCTTATGTATTACCTCGTTTATTCATCTGACTCCATAAATGAAAAAGGTTTTTAATGATATCTGAGCATCATTAAAAGTGAGCGAATGTTTGATTATTCTTTTAACTCCTTTAATTATATTTTACCCCTTTAGATTAGGAAACTATGTCGCTTTGAGGTCCTCGCGTGTTTTCTCTACACCGCGGGTCTCACGATCACAAGCGGCCAGTATTGGATCATCAAACAGAGGTAATTGCTATATACCTGAGATCGGTCACGTTCACGTATACACAATCAAAGATACTTCAGTATAGCCCCATGGAATTGCATACACTTGAATGTAACTTAACGTTTTCTTCAGTAGAGGTCACGGACACTATTACAGATGTAAGTTGACCAACATAACTTCTCTTATAATAGCTTTGGATTGGCCATGCGTGGTTTCCCACGTACACTTATCTGGAGAAACATCAAATTAAAACAGAGGTTAGACACCCGGATTTAGATTGGTCAAGCAGCGTTTGCTGTTCTAAACGGAAATTCCCTTTTTGTCTTTGCAAACCAAGTACACTTGAATCGATGCCAAATATTAGTCGTCACTAAACTGACGCAGACTTGCGGTAACATACGAATCGTTTAATCTGTTTGGGAAAAGCAATTTCAGAGTCAGTCAGAATAAATCAAATGTTGACAATTTATTGATCAGGTAACATAATCAATTCATCAATTCCAATTAGACATTGATAAGTCAAAGTTAGACATTTTATCAAAACATAAGAAATTCAAATTGCAATCACCTGAAATAAACTACACACAGTAAACTGTTTGGGTTCGTCTGATTACAGAGAGCCATGAGCAATGTGTCACACCTCCTTAAATACCCAAACCATGGACAAAGGGGATTTTGGGAGTGGTTAGGTTTGGAAGTCCTGGGGACATACTTTATTAACATACAAGCAGGGATGGAGACAGACCTCCAGAATTATAAAGCATTTGGCAAAGACCGTATAACTTTGTTGTCATTAAGTTTTACAAACCTGGGAATAAGAGCACTATACCAGATGCACTGAGACATTTTAAATGATTCCAAACATGTTACACTAGTTACATTATTTGTATACATCAGATATTATATTTTGTTGCATGCGATAAGGAGGGGGGCAGATGTTTGTGCCTAAATTGGCCTGAGGTCAGATAGAGGTCAGATGTGAGGTTTGTGTTTTATTGTCCTTGCTCAGTAGGCGAAGATGCTCTTCTGTGTGAGAGTTTTTAATGACTTGGTTCTCGCAGAGTTCTTTGACTTTTACGACCTCTTGATGTCAGCCTTACAAAAGCATAAAAGCATTGATAATAAAATTTGAAGTGAACTATACCTTTGTTTTCACAGAAAATATAGAAAATTGTTTATTGTATAAAAAAAAAAAAAAAAAAAAATTTGCTTACTATGCTAACATATAAATAAACTGGTATTATTCAAATAAAAAATTGGATTGGATCAACCTGACTGTATTTGATTACACCAATAAAGTCATTTTTAAGGATCAGATCAGAAACAAGCTCTTAAATGAAATAACTTCAGTGTATAAGAGACAACACTTGCCCTCTTTGTGTTTTTCTACATTTCCTGAAGAAGCAGAACATCAAAACTGCAGCCAAACTCAGAGTTCCAGCAGCAGCAGAAATCAGCACTATCAGAGATACAGAGAGTTCTGGAATGAAAGACATCAGTGTAAGTGGATTTACCAGCCTGATTATACAACCCACTCATGTGCCATATCACAAGATGACATACAATTCATGCAATCGCTGAATGAAAGAATACACTTTAATACAGATGGGCACCTGGAAATGCCCCTCCCTTTTATGACACACCTACAACTGCTAGAAAATAAGGGGCTGGCTCGGTGCGGCTGTAGCGCCTGAAAGGAAAAATTGAGAAAAATCCCAAAGGATGGTAATGCAGAGATAGCTGAACACCAATCCAAGGCAGGAAATATGTGGTATATTCCTCATCAATGGGTCTATCACCCAAGAAAGGCAGAACAATTCAGGGTTGTGTTCAACTGCTCTGCCAAGTATGATGGGACGGCTCTGAATGATCACTTACTAGCTTGACCTGATCTCACAAATGGGCTGACAGTAGTACACTGTGGATTCTGCAAACACACAATCTCAGTCATCTGTGATGTAGAATAGATGTTCCACAGGTTCCATGAAAGCCAGGAGGACAGAGATTGCTTACGATGGTGGGAAAATGGTGATACAAATTCAAATCCAAACATGTATATTACATGATTGTCCATGTTTTCTCTCCTAGCTGCGCAAATTATGTATTGAAGTATCTTGCAAACCATAATGAAGATTATCACGAAACAGCCAACTTCATCAGAAAGAATTTCTATATTGATGATACTTCATTAGTGTAGAATCTGTGGACACAGCCATCAAACCAGTGAGAGAAGCACAAAATGCATGTGCAAGGGGGAGATTGCACCTCCACAAGTTAATCTCCAGCGGAGTTCAGGATGTGGACCTCAGTTATGATGAACTCCCAGTCCAGCTCATGTTGGGAGTAAAGTGGAGTGTGAACAGTGACACCTTCTCCTTTAAAGTCGTCCTGGATGAGAAACGAGCAACACAAAACCTTACCTTATCAAGGCTCGAGTTAATAGCTGCAGTGGTCTCCTTGTCAGTCAGTAGTATGCTAAGGGAGGAGCTGGAGCTCAAAATTGACCAAGCGTATTTTGGACAGATTCAGAGTTAGTCTTAGGCTAACAATGAAGCCTGAAGGTTTCATGTTTTCATGGCAAATTGAGACCAAAGTATCAGAGAAGCTATGGACCAGCAGTGGCACTATATCAACACTGATCAAAATCTAGCAGCTCACGCTTCCAAATGCCTCAAGGTGTAGGTCTAAACAATGCTAGGTATAGATTAGTTCAAATTGGCTTACTGGAACCAAGTTTCTATGGGAAAGTAAGATTGTCACACCAAAGTCAACTTGAGAGCTTCTAGTGGGCTATCCTGAAGTCAAAACGACACAAGTACTACTAACAAATGTAGTAAAAGTGGACAATTTTTTGGAAAGACTTAATTGGTTCTCAAAATGGCATACAGCATTGAATGTTGTTGCTCGGATCAAGTGTGCCGGTTAAGCCCTCAAAAGTGAAGCCAAAACGTCTCGATCGCCCCCCGGTGACTGGTCCTAGTATAGATCATAAACCCCACCTCCCCATGTTATTCAACAGGACGTGAGACCAATTAATCAATTAAATTACACTTCACATATCTTTTTTCCAAAGATAGAACCTACAGTAAATGACAGAAACTATCACGTTGATGTAATTTCAAGTGTTTGTTTTCAAAATAAGTTTGTTTTTAGTTAGTTATTTGATGCTATAAAAATGGTGCTGTGACCAACTGACTTTTTTTTCGGGATCTTCGGAGGAGATTTAAAATGTAATATCTAAATTTCTATAATTATTTCACACCGTCAAAAGTGCAGGGGCGTGTACTTGCGATTGATTCAGCAAGAGTGAGGGTGGGGCCTTGATTTCACGGCTTTACTTCCTGCTCACTACTGTACAGGTCTGGTCCCGAAATCGCAACTGCGCAGACTCAAGTCCCAAGATGTCAGCGCCATATCGGGACACTGGCGGCTTCAGTTCTCACCAATGGAAAAGAGCAAAGGGGCATCGTCCATATTTTTTTTTTACAGTCTATGGCTCGGATCTGTTACGTTTCCTCCCCATCTAGAGGTCGGGAAGAAAACTAACAATTTATAAGGAACTTAAAGATAGGAGAAAAAAAAAATGTGTTTGGAGGTCTTCACTCCTGTCCCAGCCAACAATAACCACAACAGGTTACAAAAACAGTTTACTAGTTTATTGTCCTCTATTAAATACAAAACAAAAGGGAAGCATAAAGTCTTCAAGAGGGGACCAGGCCAAAATAACAAACAAAATGAGTCTAGCTGAAAGGGAGGCACAAACTACTTACCCTTACAGACAAAGAAATAGAAAATAACAAATCTTGCCTCACTCCCTACCTAGCCATAAACAAGAGAAAACAGGTTTAACAAAGAAAATGGCGCCCACCTCTCTACCGCTTCCGTAGATACCAACAGGTGGAAAAGATCGCACACCCAACAAAGGAACTTCTAGTACAATGTTTAAATTGGGGTAAGTTTAACATAAAGAACAACTTGTAGTTTCCAATTAACAACAGCATTAAAACACAAAGGCTATCAACACTGGGGCAGGAGGAAAGAGTCTCTCCTAGCAGCCTTTCCACCTCAGCTTTATTCCCATGTTCTTCTGGTAGTGCACCAATCAGAGCTGCTCAGCACTCAATCTTAATTACTCACAGCTGATGTAAATTAACCTGGTTGGGATGACAGGGAACACAAGGGAGACAACAGAAACAATGTATAGTCAATATACATACAACTTCTACATCCACAGATGTAACAAAAAAATAAAAGAAAGATACGCCCTGGGACGTAACAGATCCAGCAACTAGCAAAAGGAGCCAAAACAGCAAAACCCATACATTTCGAATACAGAAGAAAGGCCAGTATTGTGCTTGTAAAATTGGTTCAAAGAGGAAATGTGAATACTGAGTCATGGCAAACTACCGCATAGCCATCAATTGTTCCAACTTGACCAAGTATTGCAAGATGGTGTTCTCAGGGTAGGAGGGTGATTAAAGAAATATTCCTTACCTCTTGATTTGAAGCACCCAGAAATCCTACCAAGAGATGGTGTGGTATACTTCTGATCTTAGATTATTGCCATGACAAAATTCAGCACCAAAGCAAAGGACAAACTCTTAATGAACTGAGAGCAAATGGTTACTGGTTTGTTGGTGGCAGCAAAGTTGTAGTGAACCATATTAAAAAATGTTTTTTGAGCAGGAGAGCTTGCAGGTAAACATAAACGCAAAAGATGGCTAATCTACCTTCTAACCAGTGGCGGACTGGCCATTGGGAGCACCAGGACTTTTTCCCGGTGGCCTGGCCACAAAACGGACCGCTGCGTTATAAAGAACGCATAACGCCCCCCGCACTCAACAACCTATGGCCCAGTATCGTGTAAAATCCCGGCCCGATTTCTCTTCCCAATCCTCTTCTACTACTAAATGTGTTGATTCCGCGACACCATTATCATACAGTGGGATGGATTGTTTTGGACCATTTCACTCTAAGCGAGGTTGTAAAGAGCATAAGAAATGTGGACTTATATTAAACTGTCTCTACTCGAGGGCAATTCACATTAAAATGTTGGAAGATCTAACAACTGATGCCCTCATAAATATTTTGCAGTGTTTTATAGATATCCATGGAGCTCTAAGAGAGATCAGATCAAGGGAAAATGAAAAACAAACTGACTAACGCTTTAAAAGAAGTGGACAAAGACAGATTGCCTGTTTATCTAGCCCCAAAACAATGTGACTTCACTATGAACATACCTGATGCAAGTCACGTGGGAGGTGTTTGGAACGGCAGATCAGGACAATTAGGAGTGTCCTAAGCTGGGACCTATTACACAGCACAGGTAGATTAGATGATGCTTCTTTGAGAACATTCTTCTATGAAGCCATGTCAATCATAAATAGCCACCTACTTACCACCAACAGCATCAATGATACCAAAGGCCTAGAGCCACCTACCCCAAACCATTTACTTACCATGAAATCCTCTGTCCCACTGCCTCCACCAGGAAAATTGTGGCAGAAGATCTGTATGCAAGGAAAAGGTGGCGCAGAGTGCAGCATCTGACAGAGTATTTCTGGAGTAGATGGAGGAAGGAATATATAGCAAACATCACTCTCAGACAATGGTGGCACTCTTCAAAATTAAATGTGTGGATTGGAAATATTGTCATTGTCAAAGAGGAAGAGATTCCCCACAATGAATGCCAGCTTGGAAGAGTGCTTGCTATTTGTTAAGATAAAGATGGACTGGTGCGAAAAGCCACAGTACAAATAGGAAAGAGAAAGCTAGGGAAAGAGGGTCATCGACTCATTGAGCCATCCATTCTTGAATGCCCAATTCATACATTAGTTGTACTTGTAGAAAACAACTAAAATGTGATCCCATGGAACTAATCTTTATACACCTATCTGTGGGGAGTTTCAAGTATCAGTCTTTTTTCTCCCCTTTTCTCCCCAATTTGGAATGCCCAATTCACAATGCGCTCTAAATCATCATGGTGGCGTAGTGACTCATTCCGAGTGGTGGAGGACGAATCTCAGTTGCCTCCGTGCCTTAGACCATCAATACGTGTACCTTATCACTTGGCTCGTTGAGCGTGTGACCGCGAAGACATTATGCATGTGGAGGCCCACGCTATTCTCCGCAGCATCCACGTACAACTCACCATGTGCCTCACCGAGAGCGATAACCACACATTATAGTGACCATGAGGAGGTTATCCCATGTGACTCTACCCTCCCTTGCAACCGGGCCAATTTGGTTGATTAGGATACCTGGCTGAACTCACGACTCCAGGAGTGGTAGTCAGCGTTTATACTCACTGTTCTATCCAGGCCCCCCTAAAGTATCAGTCTTGAACTAAGAGGTTTTATTTTATGGATAGAGAAAACAGACAACAATTTGGTTCTGTAATTATGTTCAGAAAATTACTGGATTTATTGAAATATTTGCTCATCCTCCAAAATACCCACATTCTGCATGTGGTCCAAGAGGTGCACACAGTAATTGTCCTTCATTTATTTTATATTGTGTATAATGTTTGTTAATGTGACTTTACATGGACAACGTGATATGTTTTCAGGGATTTTATTGGATTTTGTCACATTTTTGATGTGCTAACGTGTTTGGGCCAGTTTATCAATGGACTCTAGCTTGAGAGACTTGAGAATGACTGAGAGATGTATATTTTGTCTTTATTTACTAGTTTTCGCGGTGTCTGCTGAAGAAGAGAGAGATAAAATTAGTTCTCAAATACATCAGTATGAGGCGTGACCATTATTTCATTGGACCAGTGGGGTTATAACCTTGTCTAAACCTAATCGATCAGTAGAGTGTGTAAACATGATAGAAAGCTGTTGTGTGTGACAGAAGCACGTAATTGTCGTGTACTAGATGGAAACAATGTCCAGCAACGTCACTGGCTGTAGTGAAAGTCATAGGAATTCATATGCGTGCAATCGTATGAAATCATTCAAATTAGCCAAATTAAGAAAAGTTGCATGAATCCTTACATTAAGATATATACTTTATAAATCTCTGATGAAGCATTCATGATCTGGGAGTGAATAACCTTTAATAATCATATATGTTTGGATGATCACTTGCGATGCTTTTCAATATGAAACAGGAAATCTGATAATTCAGTCTTGCTCGAACTATTATTATCTTTAATATAATACTAGATATTAATCGATGGGGAAACTGTGAGCTTCATATATTAAAAGGAGTGGAAAACAGAAACCTTTATACACAAACCAAACACATCCATTAATAACCGTTTGTGCACCAACAGATCAAACCACATTCATTTATCTCACTGACCCAAAAACAGCTCAAACCACAGCAGGTTTCACTGTGAACTGTCACATACATTCAACGGAAACACATTCATGCTTCATTCTGCAGGACAAAAACACACGCTGCTCTTCTGTGGGTCTCAATTAAAAATGAGACAAACACAATAATACTGTATGTAATAATAATATTTATGGTGTAATTTATTAACATTTCAACAGGTTTTGCAGCTTTTGAATGAAGTTTTACAAGAGAATCTGAATTTCATTTATGTTTTCCAAATTTATTGTACAGAAATGTAGCTTTAAAATATCTAATGCACCATTGTAATTATACACATATATATGTTCTGTACATGAAACTAAATAAATACATTTTTAATAGTTTCAAACAAGAAAATGTAATTATGAAATAGACAGGACAAGTTATCGACTGTTTATTCTTCTTTTAGAATATCTGTTGAATTACTTCATGACATTTCTGGATATGATGTCATAAACTAGTACAACAACAGAAGCCACGCCCACCAGAGCAGAGAGGACCAATCGGATCACAGCTTCAGTGAAAGCACAACAGTGAACACAATCTGAGGAAACAACAGAACAAACAGATGATAGCTGGACTGAGCCGGTTTATGAACTAATATTGAAATAGTTTCGACTAGTTTCACTTCAATCAGAACTCACAACAGTGAATCAAAGAAATTAATTTGCATTTTCAGAGACTGTAAACAATCAATAAACTCACCACCTGAACACGGCTGACAGACTTCAGTAATGTTGAGATGTTTAGTCTGGTTTCTGATGGGATTGTTGATCACACAGCTGTAAGAATCATCGACACACTCCAGATGTAGAGAGAGACTTCTGTTGAGACCAGACACACTGATGGAGGACAATAAACTGTTTCCTTTGTACCAGGAGAGAGTCACCTGTGTCACATTCACCACTGAACACACCAACACACATTTAGAGCTTGAAGAACATTGAGAAGAGTCTCTGATGATCACAGGAACCGGCAGATGAGCTGGAAAGATAATTCAGAGTCAATAAAATAAACATCAAACATCAGTTTCATCATAATCAGTCGCAGTTTATTGTGATCTGTGAGTCTCAGAAGACAAGAGTGTCAGACCTTCAGTCTTCTCATTACATTGCATGATTTATATTGTTTTTGATATTTATAATAGTATGATGATGATGTGAGAATGAAATATGAAGAGGACACTGATGTTATTCTGCACTCACCATAAACAGTCACATTGAATATCTTGACTGGCGTTGTATTTATGAGGAACTCTACTTTATAAAGTCCAGTGTGTGCGGTTGTGATGTTTGTGATGGTGAGATCTCCAGTCTGATCGTTCAGCTGCAGTCTGAATCTCAACTGTTCGTCCATTATTGAGGTTATATTTGCTTCTCTGTTGATTTCTGCTATAACAGTATCTGGATACTGAGCTCCAAACATCCAGTGTAAAACATCATCATCTCTCAGTATTTCAGTATCATCAGTGTGTAAAGTGACAGAATCTCCCTCCATCACTGACACTGACTTCACTTTATCTGGATCAACACCAAACACACCTGCAGACACAAACAAACATCTTTATAATCTTTACAAGTGTAAATGCTTTATTAAACATGAATCTGATGCAATCCTCTCTAATGATCAAGATCTATATTTTACAGACTGATTTGAGGTTCTGTTGGGAAACAAAATTAAACGAGTAAAAGATTAAATTAAATAAAAATGAACACTTTTATGTGGGAATAATCGCCAATATAAATCCTGCGAGTTTTCTCTGAACTGAATGAATAAACATCATGACTTACCATCGAAATGCAGCAAAACTAACACGAGAATCATCTTCTTCATTTCTACACGTCGGAAAGAGTGAAATTAGACAGCATGTGACGTGAACGCGCGCTCGCTCTTCACTTACAGGATTTCACAGTTGTGCGTGAACGCGCATTAGCGTGTGTCCGCGTTCTTGTGACTGAGGCCCGTGATTATATCATCACTCACAGGAAACATGGATTATATTTATATATGAATTTATGTTACTCAACATGAGTTTTACTCACTGTTAGTTGGTTTAGACTTCTATCTAAATCACTTTGCAGAACTTATCTCAACAATATTTAAACATTATCAGACATTGTGTCCAGTGTGACATGCAGTGTAAGAGATGAAGTGTCTCAAGTGTCTTCTTGGTTCACTTGTAGAGATATTTAATAATCTTCCAGTCATCAGTGCTGAGCTGTAGTTACCTTCTAGAATCATAGATAACATGACTTTAAATCACATTCATTCTTTAAAAGGACCCACATGTTACCCTGCAGCTATATAATGTCTCAAAGTGGACTGTGATCACTTTATATCCATTATAAATCTCTGATGGAGCGTTCATGATCTGGGAGTGAATAACCTTTAATAATCATATATGTTTGGATGATCACTTGTGATGCTTTTCAATATGAAACAGGAAATCAGATAATTCAGTCTTGCTCGAACTATTATTATCTTTAATATACTAGATATTAATCGATGGGAATAAAGTTAAAGTTTATAAAGTAACAATGTGAGCTTTATATATTAACAGGAGTGGAAAACAGAAACCTTTATACACAAACCAAACACATCCATTAATAACCGTTTGTGCACCAACAGATCAAACCACATTCATTTATCTCGCTGACCCAAAATCAGCTCAAACCACAGCAGGTTTCACTGTGAACTGTCACATACATTCAACGGAAACACATTCATGCTTCATTCTGCAGGACAAAAACACACGCTGCTCTTCTGTGTGTCTAAATTAAAAATGAGACAAACACAATAATAATACTGTATTTATATATCGAGAATCTAACCACCAACCCTGCGATTGACAGCCGACACGCTCTACCAACTGAGCCACAGCCGCACTGTTCCGGTGTTCAACAAGTGGTTGGCTGGACAAATAGTGGATCTGAAGCACGAAAACAAATACTGAACATTGTAAGCAAAGAAACTAGACTCTAGGATGGTTTTTAGCATTAGCACCACTCTAGTAGACTGAACAATCTGGAAATGAATGGCTGAGAACTCCAGGTTTCAGTAGAGCGACTGGTGATGAGATGATGAAGTGCAGGTGATCTGCCACACCACTGGAACAGACCAACTCACAGACAAACAGGGGGAGACACAGACAGATAGAAAACACAGATGGTTGAAGCCAACATCCTGACATGTAGAGAAGTTTGACCGCAGAAACAACCTCACCCATTCATAATACTTTCAAATACTTTATTTCTATATTATTAATTGAATGTTCGATATTATTTTCAGTGTCTTTATTTGCACAGATGTTTTGTACCTTCTGTCACTTCTAAAGTGTTCAATGGCACATTTAGGCATATTTTGTGTTCTCTCTTCTCATTTCACACTGACTTTGTGTTCATCTTTTTGAGTTCCAGTAGAGGCAGAACACTTCCTGATGTTTTACAATGTCTATTTCAGCAGAAGCATCTCGAGTACCAACACATATAATATTCTTACTGTGTGTTTAGAGATATTCAAGTTTGCATTGTGTATTCATTGACTGACAGTCTTTAAATGTAAAATACATAAATTACAAAAGAAATGCAGGAAACCGATGGAGTGCGTACTCCAGGTAGGGAAGGAGGTATTGCCCCAAGTGAAGGAGTTCAAGTACCTCGGGGTCTTGTTCACGAGTGAGGGGACAATGGAGCGGGAGGTTGGCCGGAGAATCGGGGCAGCGGGGGCGGTATTGCACTCGCTCTATCGCACCGTTGTCACGAAAAGAGAGCTGAGCCGAAAGGCAAAGCTCTCGATCTACCGGTCAATTTTTGTTCTTACCCTCACCTATGGTCATGAAGGCTGGGTCATGACCGAAAGAACTAGGTCGCGAGTACAAGCGGCCGAAATGGGCTTCCTCAGAAGGGTGGCGGGCTTCTCCCTTAGAGATAGGGTGAGGAGCTCAGTCATCCGTGAGGAGCTCGGAGTAGAGCCGCTGCTCCTTTGCGTTGAAAGGAGTCAGTTGAGGTGGTTTGGGCATCTGGTAAGGATGCCCCCTGGACGCCTCCCTAGGGAGGTGTTTCAGGCACGTCCAGCTGGGAGGAGGCCTCGGGGAATACCCAGGACTAGGTGGAGAGATTACATCTCCACACTGGCCTGGGAACGCCTCGGGGTCCCCCAGTCAGAGTTGGTTAATGTGGCTCGGGATAGGGAAGTTTGGGGCCCCCTGCTGGAGCAGCTGCCCCCGCGACCCGACTTCGGATAAGCGGTTGAAGATGGATGGATGGATGGACAAAAGAAATGATCTTTTAGGCCTTCTATCTGTGCTTGTCTCTTCTCTTTCTCTCTAGATATGACATTTCTTATTGAATGTCTTAATAGTTTCTCCACACAGACACATTTAAGATGTGTATTTTACAGAATCAGTTTTGTTGTTATAGATTACTTTTCAGTCACAGATCCGGCGATGAATCCCGCAGAAGTCAGAACTGTGTTGGTGGCCTCTAGTGGTGAACTGAGGAAACGGCAGATGTCCATGTGATATTTACATGTTCGCTGATGTTTTTAATGAACCATTTTGTTTCTCTCAGATCTGAAGTTGTCTTTTAAAGCCATCAGAAGACTGAGATACGCCGATTTTATTTGGTCCAAAATGCTGAAGTCCAACAGAAGTGTCCATTAACATTCAGTAATGATGAGTTTTGAGATTCTTCCCTCATTCCTACAGAATCGCTGTGATCTGATTGGCCGTCTCTGCTCTAATGGCTGCTATTGCTGACATCAGACCACTAGGGGGAGACAATGTTCAACAATAATAATTATCACATACGATTTGGGCACAAGAGAAACAAACAGTATTTATTTATTTCTCTCTTTTACTTTGAATATGAATATATATATTGGATTGTAAAACACAACATTGAAATAATACTCTAGCTGTCAGACAGTCTGTGCAAGTATTCAGTCAGTTTTGAATTGCTGGTATTAATCCAACACAAAACAAAATGTTTAAAAGAGAAGGTACTTGTTATTGTGCTTCAAGACAGATCTCTTAGTCCAAACTGTGATATATTTCATTATTAAAGCTCAGTTATTATCTGTTTGTTCTGTTGTTTCCTCAGATCTTGTTCACTGTTGTGGTTACGCTGTGATCCGATTGGTCATCTCTACTCTGGTGGGCGTGGCTGCTGTGGCTGTACTGGTTTATGGCATCAGATCCAGTTGAGAAGTGACATCACTGGATTAATATGCTAAAACAAATAACAAACATTCCCTAACATGTTCCTCTCTTTCTTAATGAATTTCCCCATTTAAACAATCTAAAGAAAGTTATAAAATGTATTTATTCAGACTCGTGTTCAAACTGAGTTAGTGAGTCAATGAGAAACCTGCTGTGGTTTATTGAGCTCTGTTTGGGTCAGTGAGTAAATGAAGTGGTTTGATCTGTTGGGTGAACAAACAGCTTCAATCCTCAAAGTGTGTCTATTAATGGATGTATGTGGTTAGTTTGCATGTGTAGTTTCTGTGTAAAGGGTTTATTATGCACCGTACATGCTCACAGTCTGTCTTTTAATTTAACATGTTACCTTGCGCCCCCACTGCGGTGAAAAATGGGGGTAAATTACATAAAAATAAAAGGTTTATTACCCATGAGTCCCTCTGACTACACACATAATCAAGTATCTTTAGAAAGCTAACACTTGAGACTTTAAAATCAAATATTTGAAATGACTCAATCTGTTACTAACACAAAGAGGTGCAAACACAAATGAAAAAAGGAATAAAAATCATATTTCAGACTTATTATGAAATAAATACACAATGCTGTGGGAGACACAACACAACAGGCTAAAGCCCTATGTCTTAGCAAGCTATGTTTCAAATTTGAAAGTGACGCTAGCTTTCTGTAAGTGCTTGTCTGTGTGCATTTCTGAACTGCCAGCGTTGTCAAGGCGACAGAGCGCGCGCGTTTGAATCTTCCAATGAGAAATGTTCTTACATGAAATGACACGATGATTTATGCTAACTATCAATACCCACATATTGCCGTATTCGTAATTTCATTGGTTACATTTGCTCATAAATTTAAACTTTCTAGAGTGATATTGGTAGATATTTATTTGCCTATGCATGAACTGACGTCATCAGAAATGGCTGCTCTCATGCGCTATTTTCTAAATCTATGAAGCCAGTTTTATTCAGAAAACATCAGGGGTGCGATACTATCCAGATACTCTACTAAACGCATTTATACGGTTTGTTGTATCGAAGGGCAAGTTAGACGCGCATAGTTTGTCGAATAAAAAGGATGACGTCATGTGTTTCCGGATTTCATGATGTAAACAATGGAAGTTCTAAGGATTCTTCTACAAATTCGCGTTTTTTGGGAAAATATTTACTATGGATGTCCTGTAATGCACTATTGCAGTCAACAGACAGACGTCATCGTTGCTGGAACATAATCTACACTGCTATAACAAATAAAAGATATGGACTTTGTTTAATGTGTGTTTTCATGTATTTGATGTCTTTTATTTCTGTAGCGATGTTCTGGTGCTGACAATGACGAAGATTTGAAGATGAAGAACCCAAGTGCAGTTTTACAACGTGGTTCCAATAAACCTGATATTAAACGTGAACTAAACATAAACAATGAACATAAACTTGACTATCCTTGACTGTAAACTAGACTAGGCTTGGCTTGACTGGACTAGAACAAATAAAAAAAGTTACTCTCATATTCAATACTTCCCTAGTGAAAAAAGTATACTTTATTGTATTTGAAATATATTAGTTTATATTGTATATTGCAAATATACTAACACAAATTCTACTATCTTTAAATATATCTAAAGTATATTAGCATCATGCTTTTACCAATTTTCACAATACAACTTTTAACACACTTTAAAATAATTGTACTTTAGTATATTATCTAAAAATACATTTTAGAAAAAATATAATTGAAGTGAAAATTCTGGTTATTTTTAAAGTGTATTTATTAGCAATTTACTTAAACATATATTTTAGGTGAGTAGCCATCAGGTGCAAGTGTAACAATGAGCATTTCAGCAAGAATAAAATAACAATGTGTAGTTTGTGTGTGGCCGATTTTCCTTTTTTTTTTCTTTCTTTCAGCGTTCTTTTAATTTAAAAGCATGGTTGGTGTTAACTGTTTAAATTATAGCTGTTTGTCCTGCTATTTTTTGGTACCTATATTTTAGTAGTAGTAGTAGTTCGGAACTATTCATTGCGGTTCTCGTGTTCCGCCCGGAACTAATTAAGAAAACACCTGTTGAGCGAAGCGCCAAAAAAGACGACAGAAAATAAATCGGCGACAGCTACACAAAGTAAACATGTAAGCAGACAAACCTAGAAGAAAGAAGACGAGGAGTAAAATGAAAGGAGATTTAGCCCCTCATAAGAGACTGGCAGCCTATGAGGTATGTTTTAATTTAAGTTTATTTGGTAAATTAATGGTACATTTGATTAATATCACTGTGGTGATTTATTTTGACATGTTGAAGTGCAATAATTTTATACACTGTGTGTATGGAACCTTTAGTGCATAAATGTTTTGTAATTTTATATGCTATGTTTCTGTATGTTGTTTCTAATTGAATTATTGCTTTAAAGGCAAGTTAAAAGTTATTGTGAAACGTTTATGCTGCCTGATACTGTGATATACCGTGTTTCTGACTGTTGTATAGGCATGTGGGGCTTCAAATGTAGACAAAGGACATTCACACATGCTTTTATTTATTTTATTCCTTGTTATTTTTTCCTTTATCCCAGTTCTCATGGGTTAATTTGATGGATTAAACACAGTCTTTTAACCATGATCTCATGCCTCATGTCTGTCATTGGAGGGAGCTACAGTTAAACCATGTGAGATTTAAATAAACACTGTCTGTTATTAATGTTATATGTTATTTATTGTAATGGCCTTGAAAACAAGTGCATTCAGCATTGGGTGAAAAAGTCCCCCAAGAAAATCAGCCTTTAGTATGCAGGTAACACATTTAAAATACTGTCTTCTGTAACATGATGTAATGTTTAAAGTATATTGTACAAAGTATAGCTCAGTAATAACAGTTTGTTATTGAAGACAAAGTGTGCAATTTGTACTATTTGGAATAAGCCAAAGGTGTTACTGAGCATATACTTTTTTACTCCAATATAATACACTTATGGTATAGGCTATTGCTTTATGTTTCAAAGACACTCGCAATTCATTTGTAATGTACTTGTAACACAAAGTACACTTTAATATCACTAATCAAGCATGTAATTACCCTACGCAGGCATATACTTAAAGTATACTAAGTGTACTTGAAGTTGTTCCAATTTAGCACACTTCAAGTTAACTATTCATTAACACACTTGAAGCATATTGATAATTAGTCTGGCTTCAAGTATACTTGGCATATTTGTTTTTTCACCAGGGAATTGACAAGAGACAATGGCAAACACGAGGGCTTAAATACACAGACATTGGGTTAAACTATAACAAGAAAACCAATAAAAAGACCGAACTATAAACAAGACTAATAAACTAAAAGCAATGACAAACTAGAACTGATAACAACATAATGAAACAACAAACCAATGTAAACAAAACACATGAAATCACATGACAAGGGAACCACATGACATGAAACAGGAACTAGACTTTTAAAAATAAAAGACATGAAATACATGAACACACATTAAACATTACAGACTTCCTGTTTGTTTGTTTTTTGGGTTGTCTATTGTGTACTCTTTATAAGAAATACAAAATAAGAAATCATCTTCTGACAGTCATTTAGATTGATCAATACTCTCATTGGAAGGAATCTGCAGCCTTAGATATTTTAAATGGTGTATTGGTTGAACAGATTACATTTACATTTACGTTTTTGCATTTGGCAGATGCTTTTATCCAAAGTGACTTACAGTGCACTTATTACAGGGACAATCCCCCCGGAGCAACCTGCCCGTGTGTGACCTTTGCATGGCAACAGGAGAATACAGCATTTGCTGATAAGTGGTGAATAAATTCAAACTGATATTTGATATTTGTCAAACAGCACACCAGTGATTGAACCAAACAACTGCTGCTACAATAAAAAATGACATTATCAGCAAGATGTTCCTCAGATGTGGACATGATAAAAATGGACTGCTAAAAAACATCATGTGTGCCCCATATTGCCCTCAGATTATTAGATTGAGGACGCTTTTCCATTTAGATGTGTAATATGCATCAGACAGTCAGTGAATGAACTGTGTGTGTGATCTGTGACGTGCGTCTGAGACTGACATTAATACACGAAATTAATTTGCCTGTTTTTACTTACTAAATTGGACGTACTGCGGGAGAACATGGTTCCAGTATTACTTTTGCTGTGTTTCTGCTTGTGGCATTTGGATGGTAAGTAATTGATTGTTTTTTACACATGCAAAACGTATTTTCTTCCTAGAGTAAATAGTTTTCCTAAAAATGTATGTTCTTCATATCCTATGTCAGAAGAGGATATGTTGGATAATATAAATTTACTAAACTGTGTATTGCACATAATTATTTCTCAATGGGGCAGTTTTAACTGTTTATGAGATGTATAGCCAGAGGGAAAAAAAACTGTTCCTGTGCCTGACGGTTCTGGTGCTCAGTGCTCAGTAGTGTCTGCCAGAAGGCAACCGATTTTTCCAGTCTTTTTCCTCACTCTGGAAGTGTATAGTTCTTGCAGGGAGGGCAGGGGGCAACCAATAATCCTCTCAGCAGTCCGAACTGTCCTCTGTAGTCTTCTAATATCTGAATTCATAGCTGCACCAAACCAGACAGTTATTGAAGTGCAGAGGACAGACTCAATGACTGCTGAGTAGAACCGGATCAGCAGCACTGGTGGCAGGTTGAACTTCCTCAGCTAGTGAAGGAAGTACAACCTCTGCAGGGGCCTTTTTCACAATGGAGTCAATGTGGGTCTCCCACTTCAGGTCCTGTGAGATGGTAGTGCCCAGGAACCTGAATGACTCCACTGATGCCAAAGTGTTCAGAATGGTGAGGGAGGTAAGTGTCGGGGTGTTCCTCCTAAAGTCCAAATTCATCTCCACCGTTTTGAGCATGTTCAGCTCCAGGTTATTATGATTGCACCAGTGAGCCAGCCATTCAACCTCCTTTCTGTATGCAGACTCATTGTCATCTCGGATGAGGCCGATGACAGCGGTGTCATCTGCAAAATTCAGGAGCTTGACAGAGGGGTCCTTGGCGATGCAGTCATTGGTGTAGAGGGACAAGAGTATTGGGGAGAGCACACATCCCTGGGGGGCACCAGTGCTGATTGTACAGGTGCTGGAAGTGAATTCCCCCAGTCTCACTAACTGCTGCCAAAAAGATGGTAATCACTGAGAGATAGACATGAGAACAGGGCGCTGCTGTATTCAAACTGAAGTCCACAAAAAGGATGCTTGCATATGTCCGGTCTGTCCAGATGTTGCAGGATCTGATGCAATCCCATGTTGACTGCATCATCCACAGACCTGTTTGCCCGATTAGCAAATTGACGGGGATCTAGAAAGGGTCCAGTGATGTCCTTCAGGTGGGCCAACACCAGTCTCTCAAATGACTTCATGACCACAGTTTATTATTGTTGTGTTTGTCTCTTTTTTGATTTAGACCCACAGAAGAGCAGCGTGTGTTTTTGTCCTGCAGAATGAAGCATGAATGTGTTTCCGTTGAATGTATGTGACAGTTCACAGTGAAACCTGCTGTGGTTTGAGCTCTTTTTGGGTCAGTGAGATAAATGAATGTGGTTTGATCTTTTGGGTGCACGAACAGATGTGTGTGGTTTGTGTATAAAGGTTTCTGTTTTCCACTCCTGTTAATATATGAAGCTCACAGTCTAATTGTCACTTTATACAAAAAACATCTTTACTGATACATCCATTAACAGTGATGATTGATATTAATATTATTCCCTAATTAACAATAGTAATGGTTTTGGTTAAAGTGCAGCAGGTCACGCATGCGCTCCTTGACAGTTTCTGGAGATATTAGTCTGTTTGATATGTGTTAAAATATTTCAATTTGTAAATTTAGGGGCGGTTTTCTGTTAGTGGTAATATAATAACGAGGCACTGTCAAACAACGTGGATACACGTTTGTGCACGTTCACGCTGCTGTCAATGAAGATCAAGTGTGTTCACCGTCACGTCCCGTTTCAGAGTCGTTTCAGACTGTAGAAGAAAATGTTTCTCGTCTTAGTTTTGTTGGGCTTCTATTTGTGGCATTTAGATGGTAAGTCATGATTTATTAAAGTCGTTCAGTTCTCGCAGTACGCATGATATTTATTGGCTACTATTCCAACATAAAATATTATATTTTTATATGAACCATAATTACGCTACTTTAATCTTTTACTCGTTTATTTGTGTTTCCCCAACAACCCTCAAATCAATCTGCGATATTACAGTGGTATTTAGGTAGGATGGGATCATGTTTAATAAAGCATTTACACTTCTAAAGATAATAAAGATGTTTGTTTGTGTCTGCAGGTGTGTTTGGTGTTGATCCAGATAAAGTGAAGTCAGTGTCAGTGATGGAGGGAGATTCTGTCACTTTACACACTGATGATACTGAAATACTGAGAGATGATGATGTTTTACAGTGGATGTTTGGAGCTCAGAATCCAGATACTGTTATAGCAGAAATCAACAGAGAAGCAAATATAACCTCAATAATGGACGAACAGTTGAGATTCAGACTGCAGCTGAACGATCAGACTGGAGATCTCACCATCACAAACATCACAACCGCACACACTGGACTTTATAAAGTACAGATCAGCAGAAACACAATATCATTTAATATATTCAATGTGACTGTTTATGGTGAGTACAGAATAACATCAGTGTCCTCTTCATATTTCATTCTCACATCATCATCATCATACTATTATAAATATCAAAAACAATATAAATCATGCAATGTAATGAGAAGACTGAAGGTCTGACACTCTTGTCTTCTGAGACTCACAGATCACAATAAACTGCGACTGATTATGATGAAACTGATGTTTGATGTTTATTTTATTGACTCTGAATTATCTTTCCAGCTCGTCTGCCGGTTCCTGTGATCATCAGAGACTCTTCTCAATGTTCTTCAAGCTCTAAATGTGTGTTGGTGTGTTCAGTGGTGAATGTGACACAGGTGACTCTCTCCTGGTACAAAGGAAACAGTTTATTGTCCTCCATCAGTGTGTCTGATCTCAACAGAAGTCTCTCTCTACATCTGGAGTGTGTCGATGATTCTTACAGCTGTGTGATCAACAATCCCATCAGAAACCAGACTAAACATCTCAACATTACTGAAGTCTGTCAGCCGTGTTCAGGTGGTGAGTTTATTGATTGTTTACAGTCTCTGAAAATGCAAATTAATTTCTTTGATTCACTGTTGTGAGTTCTGATTGAAGTTAAACTAGTCGAAACTATTTCAATATTAGATCATAAACCGGCTCAGTCCAGCTATCATCTGTTTGTTCTGTTATTTCCTCAGATTGGGTTCACTGTTGTGCTTTTACTGAAGCTGTGATCCGATTGGTCCTTTCTGCTCTGGTGGGCGTGGCTTCTGTTGCTGTACTAGTTTATGACATCACATCCAGAAGAGAAGTGACATCACCATCATGAAGTGAAATGAAGTAATTCAACAGATATTCTAAAACAAGAATAAACAGTCGATAAATTGTCCTGTCTATTTCATAATGACATTTTCTTGTTTCAAACTATTATAAATGTATTTATATAGTTTCATGTACGGAACATATATATGTGTATAATTACAATGGTGCATTAGATATTTTAAAGCTACATTTCTGTACAATAAATTTGGAAAACATAAATTAAATTCAGATGCTCTTGTAAAACTTCATTCAAAAGATGCAAAACCTGTTGAAATGTTAATAAATTACATAATAAATAAATAAATACAGTATTATTGTGTTTGTCTCATTTTTAATTTAGACCCACAGAAGAGCAGCGTGTGTTTTTGTCCTGCAGAATGAAGCATGAATGTGTTTCCGTTGAATGTATGTGACAGTTCACAGTGAAACCTGCTGTGGTTTGAGCTGTTTTTGGGTCAGTGAGATAAATGAATGTGGTTTGTTCTGTTGGTGCACAAACGGTTATTAATGGATGTGTTTGGTTTGTGTATAAAGGTTTCTGTTTTCCACTCCTGTTAATATATGAAGCTCACAGTTTCCCCATTGATTAATATCTAGTATTATATTAAAGATAATAATAGTTCGAGCAAGACTGAATTATCAGATTTCCTGTTTCATATTGAAAAGCATCACAAGTGATCATCCAAACATATATGATTATTAAAGGTTATTCACTCCCAGATCATGAACGCTCCAGCAGAGATTTATAATGGATATAAAGTGATCACAGTCCACTTGGAGACATTATATAGCTGCAGGGTAACATGTGGGTCCTTTTAAAGAATGAATGTGATTTAAAGTCATGTTATCTATGATTCTAGAAGGTAACTACAGCTCAGCACTGATGACTGGAAGATTATTAAATATCTCAACAAGTGAACCAAGAAGACACTTGAGACACTTCATCTCTTACACTGCATGTCACACTGGACACAATGTCTGATAATGTTTAAATATTGTTCAGATAAGTTCTGCAAAGTGATTTAGATAGAAGTCTAAACCAACTAACAGTGAGTAAAACTCATGATGAGTAACATCAATTCATATATAAATATAATGCACTTTTTCTGTGATGATGATATAATCACGGGCCTCAGTCACAATAACGCGGACACGCGCTTATGCGCGTTCACGCACAACTGAAATCCCGTCAGTGAAGAGCGAGCGCGCGTTCACGTCACATGCTGTCTAATTTCACTCTTTCCGACGTGTAGAAATGAAGAAGATGTTTCTCGTGTTAGTTTTGCTGCATTTCGATGGTAAGTCATGATGTTTATTCATTCAGTTCAGAGAAAACTCGCAGGATTTATATTGGCGATTATTCCACATAAAAGTGTTCATTTGTTTTTTATTTAATTTAATATTTTAGTTTAATTTAGTTTCCCAACAGAACCTCAAATCAGTCTGTAAAATATAGATCTTGATCATTAGAGAGGATTGCATCAGATTCATGTTTAATAAAGCATTTACACTTGTAAAGATTATAAAGATGTTTGTTTGTGTCTGCAGGTGTGTTTGGTGTTGATCCAGATAAAGTTAAGTCAGTGTCAGTGATGGAGGGAGATTCTGTCACTTTACACACTGATGATACTGAAATACTGAGAGATGATGTTTTACAGTGGATGTTTGGAGCTCAGAATCCAGATACTGTTATAGCACAAATCAACAGAGAAGCAAATATAACCTCAATAATGGACGAACAGTTGAGATTCAGACTGCAGCTGAACGATCAGACTGGAGATCTCACCATCACAAACATCACAACCGCACACACTGGACTTTATAAAGTACAGATCATCACAAACACAATATCATTTAATATATTCAATGTGACTGTTTATGGTGAGTACAGAATAACATCAGTGTCCTCTTCATATTTCATTCTCACATCATCATCATACTATTATAAATATCAAAAACAATATAAATCATGCAATGTAATGAGAAGACTGAAGGTCTGACACCAGGGATGTGCACAGACATTTTGGGGGGCTCAAGTGGAAAAAAGATTCCTTCTCATAATTATTTATTAAAATTATATATTTTTTTTTTAACAAAACATTAAATATATTCACACAACTCTGACTTCCTTACCAATGAATTTGAATTCCCTCACACTCACACAATTGTTTCATACAGATTTCTACAGAATAATCAGTTCATACAGAGATCGCGGTCTTCTTTAGTATTCAATAGTTTATCACAAGAGAATAAATGACTGCACCAAGGAGAGGGAAATAGTTTCACTAATAATTTGTTTATTTAAGGCAATAAATCATTTGAATTCTTTTTGTATTATTGGAATACATAACACTTCAAATCTTCACACTAAACCAAAAAAGCTGGTGCTGCTATTTTGTTAATTTTACAGGAAAAACACTGCAAAAATAATAAAAATGGCAGTGCCTTGTCAAATGTATGCAAATGAGCACATTTAAATTAGTTAACGCCTAATTTGCATATCAATATGTGGATTGTGATTACGTTATTAGACAAAATTATACAATATTCACCTGTAGGAGGGATTGCATTGGAAGACGCGGAGAGAGGGAGGGCATTGGAACTCAACATAGTCTCATCTCCCGACCTGATATTTAGATTTTTTATTCAGTTAATTTATTTGTTTGACAGGGAAGCTATGCGCAAACAGGAATATATACCCCAGAAGGGCTGGTGCTAATGCCCCCTTTGATGTCTATGTGTGCACGTGCCTGTCTGACACTCTTGTCTTCTGAGACTCACAGATCACAATAAGCTGCGACTGATTATGATGAAACTGATGTTTGATGTTTATTTTATTGACTCTGAATTATCTTTCCAGCTCGTCTGCCGGTTCCTGTGATCATCAGAGACTCTTCTCAATGTTCTTCAAGCTCTAAATGTGTGTTGGTGTGTTCAGTGGTGAATGTGACACAGGTGACTCTCTCCTGGTACAAAGGAAACAGTTTATTGTCCTCCATCAGTGTGTCTGATCTCAACAGAAGTCTCTCTCTACATCTGGAGTGTGTCGATGATTCTTACAGCTGTGTGATCAACAATCCCATCAGAAACCAGACTAAACATCTCAACATTACTGAAGTCTGTCAGCCGTGTTCTTCAGGTACAACAGCAGTAATGGACCATGATTGGATGGGTCAAGTTTCTGATCACCTTGATGTCAGTGATGTGTAAACATTAAGTTTCATATGTTGATATATTAATCTGTCTGTTGCCGTTAGAAAGTTAGTTTTGAATTCTGAAATTAATAGTGATTTCATAGTCCATGATACTTTTGTTTCTCTAAAAGCTGGTAAATCCAGTTACAGTGGTGTCTGTTTCTGTTTCATTCCAGAACTCTCTGTATCTCTGATAGTGCTGATTTCAACTGCTGCTGGAACTCTGTTGAGTGTGGCGGCAGTTTTGATGTTCTGCATCTTCAGGAAACATAGAAAAACACATCAAGAGGGTAAGTGTTGCCTTGTTTACACTGAATATATTACATTTAAGAGCTTGTATCTGATCTGATCCTTAAAATTAATTTTTATTGAACCTAATGTAGTCAGGTTGATCCAATTTTTTATTTAAATAAAATGTCCTGGTTACTTTCGTAACCTCCATTCCCTAATGGAGGGAACAAGACCAATGGGAATTGGCGAGTGGAATTTGCATGCCACTCCCCCGCACATACGGGTATAAAAGGAGCTGGCTTGCAACCACTCATTCAGGTTTTTCACTGAGGATTCGAGACAAGGTCCCGGCCATTTCTGGGGGTAGTTCAGTGTTGTGGCAGGAGGGACACAACGTCTTGTTCCATCTCAGGGGCGCTTCGAAGCCTTCCTCGGGTTCTTAGCTACCGGTCGTGAGACGGGTGGCATCTGCTTCCTGTGGGTGACTCCACGCCGGGGCGGGCTGTGGCGGAGCCGGTGTTATCACCGTGTTATCACTGGCTCCGCCACAGTGGTGTGGTGTGGAGTGGTGGTGGTGTAGTGGTCTAAGCACATAACTGGTAATTTGGTAATCAGAAGGACGCTGATTCGAGGCCCACAACCACCACCATTGTGTCCTTGAGCAAGGCACTTAACTCCAGGTTGCTCCGGGGGGATTGTCCCTGTAATAAGTGCACTGTAAGTCGCTTTGGATAAAAGCGTCTGCCAAATGCATAAATGTAAATGTAAATGTAAATCACCGCTGCCTGGACCATCAAGGTGGACATCACCTGCCCAAGGGACCGCGCCGTGACCTTCGTCACTCGGAGGGCGAGATTGGTCACCGTGCCCAGCTCCTGCATCAACCCTGGGACAGGACTACCCTGCTGCAGTTAATTTAGCACCTTGGCTGGGTGCACTTGCAGGAGAACCATGGCATCCAGGGTGGAGGCGGCCTGTCCAGTGGCACAGTAGGCCTTAGTCACCAGTGAAGACGTAAGCCTACAAGCCCTGGACAGGTGTCTCGGATGGTTCCACCAAAGTGGCGCTTTGCGGGCACAGGAGCACCGCAACCGCAACCAGGAGCACCGCAACCACATGATCCACATGATCCACCTGGGGAATCACCAAGTACCCCCTGACAGTCCCACCATTGAGGGTAGTGAGAGCGGGGTTTCCCGGCTTAGAATCTCCCATTGAGTTCCTCAAATCGCCCCCAGTGTTAACCACCACAGCCCCATAGGTAGAAGGGCCGAGGAGCTGGGCCAATCTCGCCCTCCGAGTGACGAAGGTCACGGCTTTGGCTCCGAAGGTGATGTCAACCTTGATGGTCCAGGCAGCAGTGATTTACATTTACATATATGCATTTGGCAGACACTTTTATCCAAAGCGACTTACAGTGCACTTATTACAGGGACAATCCCCCCGGGGAACTGCTGGGGTGGCTGTCCCTCTGGAACTGCTGGGGTGGCTGTCCCTCTGATGAAGGACAGCCGCGACCGCAATGTTGCCATGGTCATGTTCTCGCAACCAGGAATAATACACAGATGGAAAGGCATCTTTAAATAGGAAATATATTATTTTATTACCAGGAAGAATGTACACTTTTAGCTGCTGAAACGCCCAGGGGCGTTCTCTGCATACCACCGGTGCAAGAGGGGGAGAAACTGCTGCAATGTGCCATATATCCAACAGCTTTTCACTCTTCAGAGGTGAATGGCTCAGCAGGAGAATTCAGCTCGCTGAAAACAACCGCTCGGCTCCGAAGAAAAAATCTGAATGAGTGGTTGCAATCCAGCTCCTTTTATACCCTTATGTGAGGGGGAGTAGCATGCAAATTCCACTTGCCAATTCCCATTGGCCTTTTCTCAAAGATCAGAGGTGTTTGGGGCTACCAAGGGCGACCCTTAGTTTCACTACATCGACACAATGTCGAGTGAGTGGCAAATAGGGAACCAGTTTATTTAGATGTTATTCACATTAAGCACATTTTTCGGTTACCTGAAATGTAATATATTTGTTTGTTTTTTGTAACAGTGAAAATATTTTCTTTATTATCTGTGAAAACATTAAAGGTATAGTTCACTCCAAAAAAAAAACTTTGTAAATTATGACAAAATTATATATTTTTTGGTGGACTTGAATCCCTTTAATGTTTTTAAGAAGAAACAGAATATTACACATTTTTTACATTTCTCATTATTGTTAAAACAGTTCAGACTCATGGAGAAGAGATAACTTATGCAGATCCAACATTCTATAAAAGAAAAGCACAGAAAAAGGTAAGATAAACGTAAACAGTAATTTATGATTTTAATTTTCTCTGTATCCAGATGTGAGCCAGATTTAGATTTGTGTTTGTGTGTATGAGTGTAGGTGTGTGTTTCAAGACTTCACATGTACATCTAATCCTTAGAAATGGTAAAGGTAAACAAATTTAGCTTGCTCATTTAATGTTAGTTAATATAAAATGGAGATATTAAAACTTGAGTTTTGTGGTGGATGGATGCCAGTCACAGCAGTAAGTTAAGCAGCTGATTATACTGGATATTCTTGCTTTAAGTACTTTCTAGATTCTGCAACAGTAAAGCGCATGAAGCCAAATTAGAAATGTGAGCAGATGTTAGAATCTCTCCAACCACAATTTCCTCTTCTTCTGTATATCTTCAAGATCTGCACACTGCAGTCCACAAACCAGGCATGGGTGACTCAACTTGGTTTCTTTTTGACCGAATAATAAGCAATATAAAGGCTAATATCATCAATATCGATTCCAATGGAGTACATCAGTGCCCACCCAGTTTTTCACCAGTCTTGGTTTAAAAAGTATTCTTCCCATTAATTTTTCCCATAGAGATTTCATTAAATCCTTCACAATAGAGTTCAGAACCAACCAGCTCTGAGGTGAATTACAATATTAAAAACTATGATTTTAAGCAAAAAAAAAGTATTTAAAACCAGACAAAAAGACAAAAGGTACAAGACTGTGTACTCAACGTCTTTCATGAGGGAATGAACCGAAACCTTCTGACCCTGTCCTACCAGGCCTCTTGACCCTCTCTCGGCCCTGCGGCCACCACCCAGGTCATCTGACCCAGTCCTTGTCCTACGGCCACCTCCCAAGCCTCCTGACCCGGTCATCCCCTTGGTCTCCTGGCCATCCCCCGGATCTGCTCTGGTCTCCTGGCCATCCCCCGGATCTGCTCAAATCCCCTTGGTCTCCTGGCCGCCCGCCTGATCTGTTTTGGTCCCCTTGGTCTCCTGGTCGTCCGCCTGATCGGCTCTGGTCTCCTTGGTCTCCTGACCATCTGTCTGATCTGCTCTGGTCTCCTGGCCACCCACCTGATCTGCTCTGGTCTCCTGGCCATCCCCTGGATCTGCTCTGGTCTCCTTGGTCTCCTGGTCATCCGCCTGATCTGTTCTGGTCCCCTTGGTCTCCTGGCCGTCCGTCTGATCTGCTCTGGTCTCCTGGCCGTCCACCTGATCTGCTCTAGTCTCCTGGCCATCCCCTGGATCTGCTCTGGTCTCCTGGCCACTCGCCTGATCTATTCTGGTCCCCTTGATCTCCTGGCCATCCCCTGGATCTGCTCTGGTCCCCTTGGTCTCCTGACCGCCCGCCTCATCTGTTCTGGTCCCCTTGGTCTCCTGGCCATCTGCCTGATCTGCTCTGGTCTCCTTGGTCTTTTTCTTTGTTAATAAAGCTGTGTATTAGATCCACATTCCTTGACTGCCTCGTCACAACTATAAACTGTACAGTAAAGTTCTTTCAACAGTAATCCAATAAAACAGTGAATACAACTTATATTACTTCAGTCTTTTAAATTGAAATACATAATAAATTAATTTAGCAGACAAAGAGTTAAAGACACTGTATCTACAGTACGCGCCGTGAATGCAGAGACACTTAATCATTAATCTTCATAATCCTTTCATTTTAAACATTACCCAACAACATCTCACTTTACTCAAATAAAACATGTATTACACACAGATGAGCAATATTCACATTATAATCATGATTTATAGCCAAAGAGTTTGTGAAGTACTGCTGACTGAAACTATATTCTCAATAAATGTGCATTAATCTCGATTATTAATCTGAGAATATATCATTATCATATTTCTTATTGTGTCTTCTGTGTCTTGTGTTTTCCTACAGAAAGTTCCAGAAGAGGATGAGGTGGTGTACGCAGGATTAATGAGACGATAATCAAACACTCTTGATTCTGTTTCCTCAGAAATTACTTTATTTTCCTCTGGATTACCATTTATGCTTTTAATTGTGTTGTGACAGTTAGACATTTAATTTAAATTAAATAATTTTTTTTTATTGAATTTCACTTGTTAAAATGTTTTATATTGAAAAAGTCCAAAAATCTTCACAGAGTTGATCATGAAATATTAAATGTATTTTAATGAAGAGTTTATGCTCAATTGCAGGAGTCAATACTATAATTCACAATCTTTATTGTAAAAAGAAAAAACACTATATAAAAGAAAGTTAATAAATATACAAAAGATAGTAGAGCGGGCCATTGTTCATTAAAACACATCATGAGGTAAATTGTCACAATGAAATCTGCCATTAAAAAGTCTTTTCAGGAAGATTTCAACAATAAAACAATTCATGGAATTTCAAAAAAATTTAAACTGAAAACTATCAGAAAAACATGCAAATATTGCAATAAATTGTTTATATTAATAACCTGTAAACACAAACATGTGACATCAGAGAACACAGTTCATTGATTATACAGTTTTCTCTTGTCTGAATATTGGCTGAGGTGGTTTCATGTTGTTCACTTGTTTACCCAACAGCTATAAAAACATAAATACAATTGACATTTTAGTTTAGAGCATATTGTAAGGCTGAAATCAATATAACATAAAAGTCAAATAACTCTGCGAGAACGAAGTCATAAATACTCTCACACAAAAGAACATTATTACTCTTCTTTTCAAGGTTTTCAGTACTTTTGGGGTGCATAACATGCGCGAAGAGTCGCTAGACATTAGGGCGGGGGCTCTTGGCACCACCTAGATCATGGGCATGTTCGGGGGGGCTATCTAGCACATCCCTTTTGAGGTACAGTCACCAAACTGTGTACACATATAGATCTCATCAAGCCGGACAACTTTCGCGCTCACAGTCATAGGTTCTGCCCAAAAGGAAGTTGGCAATTTTGAATTGTTTGAAAAAGGCATACTGACAAATTTGAAACACTCCTCCCAGGGATTTAATGGTACAGCTACCAAATGTGGGCGACATCATGCCAAGACATATCGAAGGGTGTTGCCATGGCGAAGCGACAAAATATTGTCCTTGGAATAAAAAAAATGTTTCATATCTTCTGCGTGCATAAAATTAAAAACATCAAAATTGAGCCAAATGTTTGTCCTTGCAGGCTGATCACTTTGATGTAACTATTGTGGGTCACAGTCGTAGCGCCATCAACTGGCGGAAGGAAGTGTGTCACTTTTAAGCACATTTCTGTGAAATTTGACGCTGTTCAGATCTTTTTTAAGCTGTTTTTTTTTAAACCGTTTGAATGCCCGGATGCTTGTTTATGCATGTTATGCACAGGTAGATTAATACGGAAGAAACATCACCTGACACTCGATAATAAGACGAACAAGAGTGAAACTCATTGCATTTGATTGGATTCATATTGCACCGCTCGCATTGAACATAGATGTTGAATACACTGAAAATGATTCAAACGTAAAAAGACCGATCCAACCTTGCACGCTTGCAAATTGCCCCGTTTGACAGCTTTGTCGATTACAAGCCAGAGCGAGAGACGCAAAATAACGGCATTTGCATTTCGGATTATGAAGGTTTATTATACCTGTAACATCTAGGGATGGGCAATTACAAAAATAACCTACAGGAATCCTGCAGGCATATTATGCAGATTTCCTACAGGATTTTCAGCTCGTTTTCCTGTAGGAATACCTGCAGGAATTTTATGAAGTAAAACATGCAGGAATTATATCCTGCAGGAATTATATCCCTGCAGGGTTTTAAAATATAATTTTCAAACTTCCTGTAGGACTGTTGTGCAGGATATATATGCAATTATGCAGGACTTTGCAAGTTGTCTTCTGCTGGATTCATGCAGGGGAAATAACTTCACAACAAACAATGTATTATTACAAATTATTTATTTTATTTATTGAAACTGCAGAGCAGAGAGAAGCGGAGTCCAATTCACGTGCATGCAGCCAAATGTTGCTCTATCAGTCAAATGAAGCCTCTACACTGTTTTCCTGAAAAAAGGGGGAGTTAAAAAAGTGTGTGTGTGTGTGTGATTGTGTGTGAGAGAGAGCATGTGTATGTGTGTGTGAGAGAGCATGAGCGTGTGTGTGTGTGAGAGAGAGCATGAGCGTGTGTGCGTGTGTGTGTGTGTGTAAGAGAGAGCATGAGCGTGTGTGTGTGTGAGAGAGAGCATGAGCGTGTGTGTGTGTGTGTGTGTGTGTGTGTGTGTGTGTGTGGTGTGTATGACAAATTATTACCTTACTCGTAACTTGTGCTCATCATTCAACTTCTCTCTTAGTGCTGCCCTGATGAACTTTTTTGGAACATCCGGAAATTTTTTCTGTACTGTGTCTGTAAATGCAATTCTACTTATCATATGTGATAACATATGATTACAATTTTGCACTGTAACTGCAACATCATGTTTGCGTAAAGAAAAAAAGAAGGACACTTTACTTACCTAGGATCAGCACAACTTTGTCCTGGTCAAGAGCTGGCTTTGCTATAGCGTCTTTGTTAGCATTGCCAGCTCTTCCAGACAGCCCATGTGTGGCCAACGTGTCTCTCCCAAACACTGCCACCGCCAGATCTTTTACCATGGCAGAAGATGATGTGCCACCCCATCCACAACTTGTCAGGACAGTTGGACTAATTCCTAGCCCATGTGTCTGTCAAGAAAAAAAGTTAGGGGCACTATATCTAAAAGCATGTAACGTTGACTACATACTGTGCAAAAGTGTGAGGCTTGTTAGATTCTTCTACAAAAAAGTGATATATTTTGCTTTAGTGTGCCAGCTGTTTTATAGACAAGGGGGTAATCAAGTTTGTATTAAGTTACAAAAGTTAAATGATACATGAAGAAATTAACATGGCTTCTACGAATTCTGCACAACACTTTACGTGAATATAGGCTATATAAACAAACAAATATATTTTTATTCACCTTTTCAGGGGGATTCTTCTGGCTTGAACTATTTTGTGGTTGTTGATTAACAGTAAGAGTGTCCTGTTTCATGGACTTGAGCATTGGAAGAATTTCTTTAAAACAAAGAAAAGAAAAAAGATTACTTACAGACTACCACACTGACAGATAAATTGATATATAGATGGATAGACAGAAATACAGATATATGAAGAAAAAAAAACCTTGTTGCAGAGATATATTAAGTGCTCTTAGATTTTCATTTTCTTTTTTTAATTTGAGAATTTCTTTCTCAAGTCGAGTTTCTCGGCTTGAAGGCTCTCCAGCTTGACTGTCCATGTTGTTTATTTCCTGCATTAAAATACTATCCTTTCTGCGGATGACCTAAAGATGGACACACAATATTAGTATCTTAATATTTGTGATTTAAAAAAGCATAATGAAAAATAAAAGTATTTAAAAGATGTATACTTGATGTTTGACCAGAGGCTCTTGATCAGATGATGAGTGAGATGGGGACTGAGTTGGAGTGTAAGTTTTTTTTTTCTTTGCCACTCTTTTTGCATCATTTTGCAAACATGGCTGACTTTTTCTTTTCCCTCTAGCCTGAACATCCTCCTCCTGAGGGTTTCTTTGCTCTCTAAAGGGACAAAAATACTCAAGTAGGAAATACATATCTTCTATATCATGACTGAGTCTTGTTTGCTGAACTTTTACCATCAATATCTATAACTGTGGCTGGGGAACTTTCCTCTTCATAAACCACATCCACAACATCTCCAGGTTCAAACTTTTTTTTAGTATGTCCTTTTTAGGGACAATATCATAGGTGGGAGGCTCCTCCCTCCATTCCACCAGAACCCATGTTTTGTTCATTTTCTAAATAAATAAATAAATAATTACATGCATACATATTTACTTACATACAATTGAACATAAATACATTTATACATTAATAAAATATAGGCCTATATTAATCCAAAGGTGTAAAGTCTCATCATTCACATTCATCTGTTGCCTTCAGCTGACTGTATCCATGACAACAATGTTACCTTTAACGGCAACCAGCCAGCGACTCTCACGGTCTCGTCCGGTGCAGATAATTTACTTCTATTTTAAGGTAACCAAAAGGTACAATAATATCAATTACTAGTGATGAAATACAAAACAAAGTAATGTGTTTTGTTAACAATAGATAAAGCTCATTTTTTATAGTCATTTCTTAAAAAAAAATTGATATAGGCGGTATATAACGTTAGCTATATAAGCCTATAATGTGCCGGCAGCAAAAAAAAAAAAACAGACAAAAAAAACATTTTCATATGTTTTAGTGTTACAAATACACATTCATTTAGAAATGTATAACAGAACAGTAATTTAAAGCATTATAACGATACAATTATTATAATAAAAAAGGCGGACTTACCTTCACAAGACAAAGTGACAGTTGAATGACGTGAATCGGCTACATGTAGCGAGTAGGGCGTCAATGAAACACGTCACCTCAGTGAATCGAATCTCTAGAAAGATTCATTTACCGGTTCTTTATGTAAATTACACGAGCGTCTTTTTCAGGGTGAAAGACTCTTATTCAACAGATTCCTTAAAACACAAGTCTTTCGCGACAACTTTTATTTTCTTTAAAAAAATAGCCTTCTAAAAATGTATATATATGAATCCTATGTTCCTAATTCAATTTTATAAATACCCAGATTCGTTATTATAGTCATTTTTAGAAAATGTTCTCATATTACAATTTGGTTTAAGCTATTCGGATAATGCAAAACAAAAATATTCTTTATTATGTTTACAAAGAAATAACACTATTGTTTCTTTTTGAAGGATACAAATGGAGTATAAAGTGTACTTAAATGAAGATGCACCTGTTCCAGCAGCTACAAAAAGGCGATGGACACAGAATATAATAGGTTGCTGAATTCAGAATAATATGCAAATAACTGTAATTTAGGCAATTGTTTTCTTATTGTAGAATTACATATTGACATTAATCAAATAAGCAAGAATTCTGCTCTTTCTTCTTCTTCAGGCGCAAAAAAGAGAAGATCATACAAGACATGGCTTATTCCTGTCTAACAGGAACTCCCCTGATGCTCATGTGAGAATAGTTTTTTTATTTTTTCTTCTTTAGAATTGCGCTTCTTTATTGTCATAAGGTTGGCAATTCTTTGTTCCTTTTTCAGCCAGTACATATAAAAATGTAAAAGTATAGTACATGCATAAAACTAGTGGTCCAATAGCTGTACATGTCTCACAGGGAAACGTTTCTACTGATGATGAGAATGAGGTCGTCAGCGATGCTGATGGGAACTTTTCAGATGCTGATGTGAGAAGAATTTCTGATCTTTTCTTTTTATCCAATGTTTTTTGCATACATTTGTAAATATCTGTGTTCATATATTTTGTTTTAATGTGTAATAAATGCACAATTTCTGACAGGAAAGCTTTTCTGCTGATGACGAGGATGATGTTTTTAGCACAGCTTATGAGAACTTTCCACAGACTCATGTGAGAATAAAGTTTAGAATATGTACTAGTCTATAGCCTCACACTTTTTTTTCTTCTTTATGTGTCAGCTTGTAATAAGTGCAATATTTACTTTCTAGATTGTCAGAAACCACAGTGCAGTTTGTGAGGGAAGCACAGAAGAAAGAGAGGAGTGGTGTGCCAGTGAGGAAAAGATATATCCAAATGCCAAAATCACTAATGAAGAATCTCTCCTGTCTATACTTGCCTACAGCCTCAGGCATACAACATCCAAAGTGGCTTTGAGTGACTTGTTAGATCTTATCAATCTCCACTGTCCTAATTCAACCAATGGCGTTCCAGATAGCTTATACAAGTTCATGAAATCCTTTCACTGTGACACTTTTGAAGTCCAGTATATTTGCCCATCCTGCCAATATTTCTTTGGTAATGAAATCCCCACCCACTGTGCTTCATGCAATGGTGCCCCAGGGGACATGGAAAACCTAATCAAATCTGGCTCTGTCTTTATCAAGTTATCTATTGCAGATCAATTAAGAGGTAAATTTCAGAATACAGATTTTTGTCAGTCTTTGAATTACAAATGGTCAAGGACAAAGCGCAACGTTGAAGACATATTTGATGGCACTATGTACAAATCTATTGATGCACTAAATGACCCAAATTTGGCGAATATTTCAGTGTCATGGAATGTTGATGGTGTTCCAATTTTCAAATCTTCTCCTTTTCATATCTGGCCACTTCAAGTTACAATCAACGAGCTCCCCCCTAATCTGAGGGCAAAGCATGTCATTCTTGGTGGTTTGTGGTTTGGGCCAAGAAAGCCAGAAATGAACTCGTTTCTGCAATCATTTGTTAATGAATTGCGAAGTCTTGAAAACCAAGGGTTACCTTGTCAGTGGAAAGGTGAAAAATCAGTAGTCCATGTTTACAGTTTGCTTTGCATTTGTGATTCAGTGGCTCGTTGTGCTGTACAGAACGTCAAGCAATTTAATGGAGAGCATGGTTGTAACTGGTGTTATCAAAAGGGTGAAGTTGTAGAAAAGGGTAATGGGTTTACAAGGGTGTATCCTTTGCAGTCAACGGAGCCAGAGCTAAGATCACACAAAAAACACACTAAAGATGCTCAGCAAGCTGTGGATTCGGAAACATGCATAAATGGTGTAAAAGGTCCATCTCCTCTAATGCTGCTGATGTTTTTTAACATGGTTACTGGATTTGGATATGATTACATGCATGGCATATTACTTGGTGTTTGTCGCCAGCTGACTACCCTATGGTTTGACTCCAAATACCATACAGAGTCTTGGTACATTGGAAGAGAAGTCGAGCAAACTGAAAGAAGGTTACTTGCCATTAAACCACCTGCAAGTATAACAAGACCACCCCGTTCAATTTCTTTGCATAAATATTGGAAAGCTTCGGAATACAGACACTTTTTCTTAGTTTACAGCCTTCCCTGTTTGTTCGGCATTTTACCCAGAAAATCTTGACCATTTACTACTTCTAGTACAGGCCACATACATTCTCCTTCAAGATTCAATTCCCCCCCATGACATTGACAAAGCTGATGGCCTTTTAAAATCATTTGTGGGCCGCTTTGAGTCTCTGTATGGAAAGTGTCATGTGTCTTATAATGTCCACATACTTGTACATGCAGCAGTATCTGTAAAAAATTGGGGTCCTTTATGGAGTCACAGTGCATTCTTATATGAGTCCCAGAATGGACACCTTCAGAAACTCTTTCATGGCACACAAGCTGTAGCAGAGCAAATTGTTAACATGTTTAACCTTTACCAGCATGCTCCACGACTCATTGCTGCTGTATTCAATGATGAACAAACACAACACAGCAAAAGCTTTGTTGAAAAAATGTTGGGAGGCACCAAGATTGTGACAAAGTGTATTGGTAGTTCTAGCGTGATGTTTCTTGGATGCCCACATGTATGACAGCCAACCCCAAGAGAGTCTTATCTCCTTCAAGAGTCAGGTTTTAGTGCAAATAAAGCTTTCAGTTTTTATTCTAGGGCTGTGGTATATGGCAAGCGAATTCATTCAAAAGGAGCAAAATCTTTATCTAAAAGAATCAACCATGCAGTTCAAACCAAACATGGGTCTGTAGCATTAATACGATCATTTATAAATGTAGGTAATGCGCAAGGAGAGGGTCATGCCTTCATTGATGTTATGAAAACAACAAGTAATGACATCAGCAAAGACAGAGAATCAGGGATAACAGCAACAAGCATTTTAAAAGAAAGAGGGATAGACTCAGTTGAACTAATCAAATGCACAGACATAAATTCAACCTGTGTCTATCTCAAGGACCTGCCAGGTCTTGCAAATATTTTTTTTTGCATCCAACCAAATAGATGGGAGTTGGATTAAAAATAAATTGCTGGTTTTGATCTTAATGTTATAAAATGTAAAAGTGTACAGTACACAGACTCATATCTCTTAAATGTTGAAATGTCTTGGATGTTTGCATAAATGCATAATTTTGAAATGATTTAGAGTAATGGTTAATTTTTTATTTTTGCCTATATCTATTCTTACTCTTAATTGTATTCATTTATTTGTTAAGACTCATTGTTTCTATTGCTGCCAACAGAGCATAATATATCAAAAATAGTTCAATGAAATGTACTTGAATCTAATTAAATAAAAATTGTATGACTAAAACTACAGCAACTATCACAGTTTTATTCTCTAGTCATTATATAGTCTATCCTGAATCCAAAACCTGTAGGGTTTTTTTATATTTATTTTTCATTTTGTATTTATTTATTTTTCATTTACAGGAAAAAACTCCTGTAAGAAAACATTTTGTTTCTGCAGGAATTATAAAATCCTGCAGGATTTTTCACTTGTGCTGCACAGCAGTATGTGCAGGACATTCCTACTTGTTTTAGAATGAGCCCTTCAGTACAACAGAAACATGCAGGAACATCCTACACTAGTGAAAAATCCTGCAGGACTGCTGTGCAGCACAAGTGAAAAATCCTGCAGGATTTTATAAATTCCTGCAGATTTTTTTTTAAAATCCTGTAGGATTTTAAACTTCCTGCAGGATACCTGCAGAAAAAATTAAAATCCTGCAGGATTCCTGTAGGTTATTGTCAGAAATAGGTATATCTCAGCTCTGTCCAAGATAGAAAATGCTGTGTTGGGACATTCCATTCCCAATACATTATCTAACATCTGTTTCATATTAACTTGGAGTTGTACAGAGCCCCCTCCTTGCCTCATTTCTTTCTTTCTGTATGTTTGTGTATATTGTATGAATGTGTATGACAGAGGTCTGAAGGATCCTTAGGATTCAAGGGGAGTCTTCACCATATGGACTCGTTATCTGTGATATCTGTATGATGTAATGCATGTTCTTATTGGATAGTCCTGTAAACTCCCCTCCAATATTGCAATATATATATTTGTACGCTAGATGAGCTGAGTTGAGCTACTTTGATTTCGCTCCCCAATATTGGATGCTTTGTACTGATTCCTTCATGACTCAATAAAAGACGGAGAAAAAGGCACTGCTATCGTTTAGAAGATTTTCATTTCTAACAATTGGGGGCTCGTCCGGGATTCTCCAAATGGTAAGAATCTAAATTAATTCCCCTTTTAATGAGGAGTTGATTCTTATTGTTTGTTGAGACATAATTTTAAAGTGATGATAGTGCCGTATTGTGGTATTCCTCGTGTTTAAATAATGCGGGAAGAGCGATAAAGGACATAATCAAGTTTATTTATCGTTAGTATGGTTTCCTCGTATTTTTGATAAATGCGGGACGAAGTTTTCCTCGTGTTTCGAATGAAATACGGGAAGAACAAAGAAAGAGACTTAGATCCCCTCTTTTTTTTGTTATGAGATTTCCTCGTAAGTTTTTGATAAACTTCGGGAAGAACGTAAGGAAACGTGATTAATTTCCTTCGTTGTGTGCGCATAAAAAATCTCCGTCGTTTTTTGGGGCTTTGTGAAGTGAATCAGTGCACAGTTTATTATTTTTTTTTTCCTTTCTCTCCTTTTCTATTCCTCTTCGTTCTTTGCTTCCTTTGACTAAAATGCTTTACTAACAAATGACACTGCAGCATTTTTTCTTCTTTGTTTTCTATTTGATTATTTGAATTTTGTTTATAGGTATATTTTTGTGGTCTCAAAAAAATGGGAAATAAAATAAATCCACCTTTATTTAATGAATCTCCAAAAGATTTTATGGATAGAAATAATCAAGCCTTTTTTACAGAACCTTATCTATCTAATTTAGCCGGCTGGTCAGAGGGTAAAACACAATTAGATCCATTTCCGCGCGAAGGATCCTTTAGAGATACAGACATGTCTGCAGCGAAAGACATGATCTACGGAAACTGGGGTGATCCAGAATGGGACTTTGATTATATGAAACAATCCTATAAAACTTGGGAAATGATGAAAAAGTACTGGGATCACGGACCTGAGATAGATAAAGCGGCTGGAAAAAATAATAACGATCGCAAATTTTCTAATCCGCGGGCTGATCTCAGAGCAGAGTCTGACAGAGTGGGCAGCGTCACTCAGTCAGTCTCTCAGCCTGAAGAGAAAGACAAAACTTTCTCTCACACCGCACCTCCTCCGAGTTATGAACGTCTTCCGTCACCGTTAGCGTGTGTGCCCGTAAAAAACAAACTATATCCTGATTTGAAAACTGCGTCTGCATTTCCGTTCGTTGAAACTTCTGAAGGATTTAAGGTTCATCCGTTGCCTCTTGCGGATGTTATTGCGATTGCTAAAGAGCTTCCTGATCCGTCTAAAACACCTCATCAGTATGTTTCGGTTTTGAAGCGATTGACAGCCTACAGTCAATTGACAGGGCGTGATTATCGTTTCATACTAACTAAAACACTCCCTCCTGAAATTACGGAGGAAGAATTGATTGAAGAAATTGATTTGTTAAGCCCGACATACGATACGCCATCGCCTCGTAACATTTTGACAAGACATGCAGCAGAGCCTGTTGATTTGTCTAGAACTTTCCGTAACGTTAGAATTGTGGAGGACCATGATGACCACGATGTCGATTGGGTTTGGGCCAATTCGGGTAAGCTCAAACTTTTCTTCAAACAATTAACGGCATTTCTGCTGAAATTGTCATCTGCTAAACAAGACATCTCACATGCGGCTAATGCAAAACAAAGAGCTGGCGAAAATCCAGTTGCTTTTTTCAATAGATTTAAACATGCATGGACTGAAGAATCGGCGATTCCGGTTGATGATGATAATTCTCAGTTGTTTGTGAACACGTTTTTGAATAACATGCATGAGGAGACTGCACAATTGATTCGTATCACCACGAATAATTTTTTAACGATGTCAATTGATGACCTTGGCAAGCGTTTACGTGAGCTTTCCTCTGCTGGAGCTTTTGCTTCCTTCAGAGGGAAAACTCCGATCATGTTACAGTTTGATGCTGCGGCTCCAAAACGTCCCTTTGTTTACACAAAAAAAGTCTGTTAAATGTTACTGTTGTGGTCGTTCTGGACATGTTGCAAAATTTTGCAGACAAAGAACTAAGCAACAGTTTAATACAAACCAGATGTGTACACGCTCAAATGTCTATGACAGAAAACCCCCACCTTCGTTTTCTCCTAGCTACAGACAGAGTGTAAAAAAATTCAAGGAGATATCCAACTGAATGGAATCGCGCCTGACGGTGCGAGAGCAAAGAATCTGAATTTTCAAAACTTTCGATGCAATATCCAAATAAATCAAATGTTTTGCCATTCCTTGAACTAAATGTTGACCATAAACCTACATGTTTTAATTGATAGCGGCGCTTCGGTGTCCTCGTTATCTTCCGATGTGTACTCAGGCTCCGTCACGGGAAAGAAAATTCATTCTGTAGGGATTAATAATGTTCCTGTGAAATGCGAATTGACGCCCAACCTACCAATTACTTCTAAGGATGTACCGACATTGTTTAAAATGCATTCCTTTGCAATTACACCGAATTCACCATTCTGCCTGTTAGGTGCAGACTTGATGCACAAAATTGGTATGAAATTGAATTTTGATGCTAACTCTTTGACACTTTTGTTTCCTTCAGTTTTTTCCATTACAACCGACACCGGAAGTGCTCTTGTGGACGATTCGTCTGCAACTGTGCTGACACCAGACATTTCGGGAGTCAACCCTCAATTGTGGGCGGAACACAAGGATGACGGAGGGTTAATAGATATCCAGCCCTATAGGGCGATTTTGATAAATACTAGGCCTGTGTTTCATAAACACCCGTTTTCAAAGGAAAAAGAGGAGGGAAATTAAACCTCTCCTTGTTCGATTTTTGGAACAAGGCATTCTGGTTCGAACTCATTCACCTTATAATACACCAATTAATCCAATTAAGAAAGCTAATGGTACTTGGCGTTTAACGCAAGACCTAAGAAAAATTAATGATTTGATCAAACCACTTGCTCCTATTGTACCAGAAGTTCAGGCGATAATTAATTATATTCCTTCAGAACATACATTTTATTATGTTATTGATTTAAGCTCCGCATTTTTCAGTATTCCTGTTCATCCTGATACTCAGCCACTGTTTGCATTTTGTTTTCAGAATTGTCAATATAGTTGGACACGTCTCCCTCAAGGGTTCAGAGATTCTCCGGCTGTTTTCTCCGCTGTAGTGCACGACACACTGAAAGATGTCAAACTTCCTCCAGACACCTGCCTGCTGGTCACATGTGTGCTGCTGCCACAAAAAAGAAATTGTTTGCAAAGTCCTGGCTGACAAACTTCAGTGGGTGCAGAGAAAAGTCACTTACCTTGGACATGAACTGTCACAAGGCCAAGTTCGTCTGTCTGCGGACAGGATCAAAGCCATCGCTACATTTAAGCATCCATCCACACGGAAGCAAATGCAAAGCTTCCTGGGACTGGTCAATTACTGCCGCCTGTGGGTGCCTAATTGCTCCATGTATGACAAAATCCTGCGAGAAGTTACGCTGGGTGACAAAGACGATATTACATGGACAAGTGAGATGAATCAAGCATTCAAACATTTGCAATCATCACTCTTAAGGCCGCCTGCCCTTGGCCTACCCTGTTACACACAAGACTTTCATCTATATGTGTACGAAAGTGGTGGCACAGCCGCAGCAATCCTGGCCCAAGAGCATGGGGGCATTTTTCGTCCAATAGCTTATTTATCTAAGACCCTTGATTCGGTCGCTCAGGGACTTCCGGCTTGTTTGCGTGCAGTGGCTGCCACAGCAATCATGATACAGGATGCTGAAAAGGTGGTTTTGTCACATCCTCTTATTGTACATGTTTCTCATCAGGTAGGGGCCATTATGCATAATATTTCGACTCAACACATGACTGCCCAACGCCGTTCTGGCTATGAGGCTATATTGTTAGCTACTGCTAATGTAACGTTGAAAGTAACTTCTGTTATTCATGGCCCTACTGTACATTTGCATAGGTTGCTGACACAAGGTGAATTTGAGAGCGACAACCACGACTGCCTGAACAGGATCCAAATTTCGACTGCTTGCAGGCCAGACGTTTCCACGTCTGTCCTGGAGGAGGGCATCCATTGGTATATTGATGGATCCTGCTTTAAGCCAAACGACAGTACATATTTGTGTGGTTATGCTATTGTTGAATTGCCTAATAAAGTAATTGAAGCGTATTCACTGCCACATAAATCAGCACAAGTCGCAGAACTGATTGCTTTGACAAGAGCTTGTCAATTGGCAAAAGGTCAGTGTATCAACATATATACTGACGCCAAATATGCGTATGGCGTAGTCCATGATTTTGCTAAATTGTGGGAGGAAAGAAATTTCAAAACCTCCGAAGGAAAACCTATTTCGCATCATAACATTGTGGCCGAGCTGATCAGTGCAGCACAGCAACCATTGAAGCTTGCTGTAATTAAAGTAGCTGGTCACAAAACAGGTGAATCTGACGAGGCCAAAGGTAACAGATTTGCGGATGAAGTAGCGAAATGGGCAGCAAAAGAAGCAATGCGTAGTCCGCATGTAAATGAACAAAACAATGAAGTGCCGATGATGAATTCATCTTTGATTAATGATTTGGATGTTAAAATCTTACAAGCGAATCCTACTCAACATGATTTGACTCATTGGGCCGCCAATGAAGTAAAACCAGATCAAGTTGGTATTTTAAGAGATAAACAAGGTAGAATCGCGCTACCAGCATCTACTGTTGTAATGCTGTGTAGACATTATCATGGTGTATCACACGTGTCAAAAGAGAAAGTGATACAAAATTTGAATCAATCATACTGCATTGCGAACGTTCGAAGAAATACTTTGTTGATATTGGATGCTTGCCTGGTGTGTGCGCAAACAAACAGGCACAAGGCAATCAGCCATGATGATTTACCGCATCCTGAACTTCCTTTCCAATATTTACAGATCGATTTTACACACATGCCTCCATGTGGAAATCACAAGTATTTGCTCGTGATTATTGATCGATTTACTAAGTGGCCTGAGGCTTTTCCGTGTGGAAAAGAAGATGCAAAGACAGTAGTGAAGGTTCTTGCCAAAGAAATTATACCGCGATTCGGCATTCCGACTGTTATAGCAAGCGACAATGGAACTCCATTTGCTTCTAAAGTAACACAATTGTTAGCTAAAGAACTTAGTATTAATTGGCATTTTCATATCCCGTATCATCCTCAGTCTTCGTCAAACGTGGAACGTTTGAACAAAACGATAAAAGAACGTCTTAATAAAGCGTGCTTAGATACGGGCAGAAATTGGGTTGATTTATTGCCTGCCGTACTGACGGAAATGAGAATGTCTCCGTCAGCCACTACAAAAATGTCTCCCTTTGAAATTCTCATGGGTAGACCTTTCCCGACCCCTTGGGTCAGAGGTCGCGCTGGCAATCTTTCCACAGGTGACACGGAGGTGATCATCGCAGATTATGTGGATTCCCTAGTTAGAACGTTAAATGGCATAAATGGTGATGTTTCTCTCTCTCTCCCTCTTCCATCAGAAGGGCCAACTCATCCTTTCGTTCCAGGACAATCGGTGTTGATTAGGTGTCTGAAACCTACGAAACTTGGAGAACCGAATTATCTTGGGCCGGCCACGGTGATCGCTGTGACAAGGACAGGTGTTCTGACTGATCTTCAACCACAGTGGATCCACGCAAGCCGCGTGAAGCTTGCTCCAGAGGAGGGCCTTACTGATTCAAGGTGAACGGTGAAAGCACTGGAGGAGCTGAACACGCAGCGCCAGTGCCCAACCGGAATCTTTGAATTAGGAGGACCTGAGGAGGAACCTGGAACAGTCAACATGAAAACATTCCTACTGACACTGCATAGGGCAGGTGTTTGTGCTTGCCTATGCCCGTTCAGTATCAAAACAAAAGCAAGGAGTCACAAGTGTAATTCCAATTCCTAGAAATAATGTATAATGGTTTATGTTTTATGGTAATATTAAATGAAGATGTTTTTGTTATGAAGGTACGGGTAAACACCCAGAAACAAAGTTACATAGAGTGTGATGCCCCAAGTGACCCTGAAGTATATTTAGACAGTGTTGGACAGCCAAGAGGTATTAAATGTTTGGATTAATTCTTGGCTAAAGATGGAGTAGGAATATGTAAAATATTTGGTGACAAATGTTATACATACATCCTGGGTCACATTGATGATGATGGTAAATTCATGAAGGTATGAAAGGAAATGGATAAGTTGAATAAAGAATTAGCTGATAACGTCAGGGAATATGGGGACATTTTCCAATGTGTTTGGGTGGTTTCGCACCCTGGATGTTTTCCATTATATCGATTGCTGTATGCATACTTATGTTATTATTTGGCCTATGTTTGTTACAATTACTAATGCAAAAGTGTGACTGTTATATTTGTACATATATACCAGAAAATGATTAAGATGGTCATATCATAGATGGTATAAATAATATGACAAAAATTGTTGATGAATTACAGAGAAGACAAATGAATGATAGATTATGGGTTTGGAGATTGGATTACAAGTTAGCAAACAGAACTATCAAGTACTAATGACTTTGAAAGAAATGTTTGATTGAAATATGTTTCATGTATTATTCTGTAATAATGGACATACTGAGAATCATGTAATGTGATAATTATGTTATATTATAACTGTCATTATCAAAGAGGCCACTGTCAGAAATAGGTATATCTCAGCTCTGTCCAAGATAGAAAATGCTGTGTTGGGACAGTCCATTCCCAATACATTATCTAACATCTGTTTCATATTAACTTGTACAGAGCCCCCTCCTTGCCTCATTTCTTTCTTTCTGTATGTTTGTGTATATTGTATGAATGTGTATGACAGAGGTCTGAAGGATCCTTAGGATTCAAGGGGAGTCTTCACCATATGGACTCGTTATCTGTGATAGGCCTATCTGTATGATGTAATGCATGTTCTTATTGGATAGTCCTGTAAACTCCCCTCCAATATTGCAATATATATTTGTACGCTATATGAGCTGAGTTGAGCTAATTTGATTTCGCTCCCCAATATTGGATGCTTTGTACTGATTCCTTCATGACTCAATAAAAGACGGAGAAAAAGGCACTGCTATGGTTTAGAAGATTTTCATTTCTAACAGTTATTTTTGTAAGGGTTGTACTCGAGTAGGCTACTCGAGCGTGACAGCGATGATCAATTATAAAAACAAAGATTTTTCATTTTTTTCTGATTGGTTATTCCCAGATAGCAATAAGTCGGCAGTGCGCCGGCGGCAGTAGAAGCGGCAGAATGGCGATATCGCAAACACGTTTGATGGCGCACCGCCGGCGGCAGCCGCTTTTTAAAAGTGTATTTACAAGTCATTTCTAACAATAGGTTAAGTGGTAATAATTTAGAGTAAAGCTCTGGAGTAGAATATACCATTATAACTACAATGCTGACCTGTGGCACAAGGATTTACAAGCTATATTTAACAATAGAATAACAGTTAAGCACTGTGACGGAATGAAAGTAGAATTTTTGGTACTAGTTAATGTGCAATATCAAGTATCAGAGGTATGAAATAGGATTTACAAACTATAATAGAATCGTTAAGCACTGACGGAATGAAATAAGCCAATACTAAAGTCACGGTAAGTAGAATATTTGATACCAGATAATGTGCAAATATCAAGTATTAGATGGATAATCTAGGATTTACAAGCTATATTTAAAAATAGAATAGTTAAGCACTGTAACAATGAAATAAGCAGCAAATTGTATATGAAATAATTGAGATCTTTGGTATCAAGGAATGTGCAGGATAACAGGTATAATATACATTTTGACATTCAACTTACACATGACAACAAGTGGGAATAAATATAATTAACAGCAGAAAATCTGGCTGTAGAGAACACAGCCAATCAGAATGTCTGGAGAGGTTGGGGACTGCGTGGCGTAGTGGGCTAAGAATCACCGGTTTTCCCTGACCTCCAGAATGAGGCAGTGCAAATTGCCATATCTTCAGTGATTCCTCGTGCGCCTGTATAAAAGGACAAACCATCCCATATTCATCCAAGGAGCTGCCCTCAAAGCAGGGTCACGAGAGAAAAAAAAAAAAAAAGAGCAATTTCCACAGTGAACAGTGTGGATTGGGTGAATGTAGTCTGACACTTTTAGCAGGCTTTTTTAAGGGTCTTGATGTTACTGACTGCAGGATAAAGAAAGGGTTCCAGTTGTCAGTGATGCTGGGGTGTCAGTAGTCAGCCTAGGTTTAAGGAGTCGGCTGTGGGTCCCTCTCAGCTGTGCGGCGCCTTTTTCCACCTTCATGTTCAGATGCTCCTTTCAGGTAATGCGTAACGTTAACCTGGATCGCCTCATCAGTGGCATCCTGGGTTGCCGGGTTCTTCCAGATGGCTCCTGTAGAAAATAAAGATCTGTCATTCCATTTGAATGGCATAAGGTCATACACATCTACTTAAATATAAAAAAAATATCCAACTTACTTTGAACAATGGTCTTCAGGAACATGTCTCTAAAACATGCTTTATCCCCTACACCAGTCCAGGTTGTATTGATGGAAAGGTGATTAGAGAAGATACTCTGAAGCATTCACACACGGTTGTCTTTAGGTCCCTCCCACATTTGATTGCCAAAAACCGAAGCTGAAAATACAAAAAAAAAACACGTTACAAATTACATTTCTCTGAAGCTTCTCATAAATTTAAAATGTGACAGGCTGTGGATTCAGACTGTAGAATATGCAGTGTACGATCTTAATTTTACTTTTTAGATTACCCTATGGCGTTATAAACGAAATCGGCACACTTACAAATCGTTGCTGGAGCTCTTTATCCTGCCTCAAACTGTTGTCAAGCAACACCAAATTTTCCTGGGTGTCTAGGGGGGAGTAACAGATCCCCTGGCAGGGATAACTCTCCAACAGACACATTGGCACTGAAACGTTGCAGCATAGCATTTTGTCGTCCATGCTACGCACAACATCGCCAAACTCCAAGACGTCGCAGCATTAGGGTTTGATCTGCACCTACAGGGGTTCCCAGAATAAAAGAATAAAGTAGTCAGTCCTGGTCCTTCAACTACTAAACTATGACATTTATATCTAGGTCTACTACATGTACAGGTGGCCCCAGTGGGAATTAAACCAACAACCACAGGTGTTGTTTGCAAGTTGTACCCGATTGCCCAGTCGCGAGCAAATGTCTTCAACATTGTCCCAACTTGCTTCACCTGCTCTTGAAGCGAGCAGCTGTCACCTGGGAAGTAACAATATATTGATTAGCAATACACTAAATATAATAGTAATATAATATAACCACAATTATCATACCAGTAACTTTCCCTGTAATTTCTATCCACAGTATGTTATGCATGGCATACAAGTTCATAATGAAGAACCCTTATGATAACATCAATTTCATTTTTTTCTTTGAAGCAGAATATTTGTTTGTAAAGGGGAGGAAAAAGAAAATAATGAAATATTGGTATACAGATTTTGGTTGATATATCATACTGTACAGTGAAATTTGCTATTGTTATATCCCTACTCACCTGAAGGACGGATAGATCAGGCAAATCTCCAGTCAGGCCTTTGTAGAGAGTTTGCTCCTTTGAATAAAACTTTCATGAGTGGGAAGTTGCATATCCACAGGTATTTTAATTCAAACATGCAACATATTGTAATAAATCTACAATATTCAGCCTTTACCTTACACCCTCGGTTGTTGCTCTACACTTTTATTATATTAAATACTTATTTATATAGCTTGCTCACTGTATAATCACAATAGCCTAATACTTACAGTGAGGAAAATAAGTATTTGAACACCCTGCTATTTTGCAAGTTCTCCCACTTGGAAATCATGGAGGGGTCTGAAATTGTCATCGTAGGTGCATGTCCACTGTGAGAGACATAATCTAAAAAAAAATCCAGAAATCACAATATATGATTTTTTAACTATTTATTTGTATGATACAGCTGCAAATAAGTATTTGAACACCTGTCTATCAGCTAGAATTCTGACCCTCAAAGACCTGTTAGTCTGCCTTTAAAATGTCCACCTCCACTCCATATATTATCCCAAATTAGATGCACCTGTTTGAGGTCGTTAGCTGCATAAAGACACCTGTCCACCCCATACAATCAGTAAGAATCCAACTACTAACATGGCCAAGACCAAAGAGCTGTCCAAAGACACTAGAGACAAAATTGTACACCTCCACAAGGCTGGAAAGGGCTACGGGGAAATTGCCAAGCAGCTTGGTGAAAAAAGGTCCACTGTTGGAGCAATCATTAGAAAATGGAAGAAGCTAAACATGAGTGTCAATCTCCCTCGGACTGGGGCTCCATGCAAGATCTCACCTCGTGGGGTCTCAATGATCCTAAGAAAGGTGAGAAATCAGCCCGGAACTACACGGAAGGAGCTGGTCAATGACCTGAAAAGAGCTGGGACCACCGTTTCCAAGGTTACTGTTGGTAATACACTAAGACGTCATGGTTTGAAATCATGCATGGGAGGGAAGTTTCCCCTGCTTAAACCAGCACATGTCAAGGCCCGTCTTAAGTTTGCCAATGACCATTTGGATGATCCAGAGGAGTCATGAGAGAAAGTCATGTGGTCAGATGAGACCAAAACATAACTTTTTGGTCATAATTCCACTAACCGTGTTTGGAGGAAGAAGAATGATGAGTACCATGACCGGGGCCATGTATTGCCAGATTTTGGGGAACAACCTCCTTCCCTCAGTTAGAGCATTGAAGATGGGTCGAGGCTGGGTCTTCCAACATGACAATTACCCGAAGCACACAGCCAGGATAACCAAGGAGTGGCTCTGTAAGAAGCATATCAAGGTTCTGGCGTGGCCTAGCCAGTCTCCAGACCTAAACCCAATAGAGAATCTTTGGAGGGAGCTCAAACTCCGTGTTTCTCAGCGACAGCCCAGAAACCTGACTGATCTAGAGAAGATCTGTGTGGAGGAGTGGGCCAAAATCCCTCCTGCAGTGTGTGCAAACGTTTGACCTCTGTAATTGCAAACAAAGGCTACTGTACCAAATATTAACATTGATTTTCTCAGGTGTTCAAATACTTATTTGCAGCTGTATCATACAAATAAATAGTTAAAAAATCATACATTGTGATTTCTGGATTTTCTTTTTTAGATTATGTCTCTCACAGTGGACATGCACCTACGATGACAATTTCAGACCCCTCCATGATTTCTAAGTGGGAGAACTTGCAAAATAGCAGGGTGTTCAAATACTTATTTTCCTCACTGTATAACACAAGATTGCATCTTAAACGAATGACTGAGTTGAAAACTTGAATAAGAACGCATTTTACACAGAGGGGACCAGTTAGGGAAACTTAGATGCCTACAATAACTGTTTTCATTTGATTTGAGTTACGTTAAACATGAATAACCTTAGCCGAGTCCCCAGGAACATCGGGCTATTAAAGTAACAAGCCTATAACTGCGGTCTTATTAATTCTAGCTTCACCATACATTCAAACTGTGAGGTTTATCTGCTTTCCTCGTGGACCTGTAGCACAATGCCCTGACAGTAACTTCACCTGTGCCCTGATCTTTATTAGAAACTGAGAGGAGAGCAAGTTAATATAAGTGATATCACAATTATCACAAAAATTAACAAACAGTCTGCTTTAAAACTAAGAAAAAACAAGCTTCTATACTAACGTTACATAAAAAAATGAACACGTGGCGAACTAGCTTAGCCGCTATCTGCCGGCACACCACATTAGATTAAAATACTTACCCTTGTAGTTGTGCAGATAACTCGATATGTAGAGTTTAAAGCCCTTGTCCCTCTTGCTTGTCGGAGCAGGGGCCCAGGCATCAACAATGCGATGAACATCGCTGACGCATATTTTCGGAAGATTCTGGAGACATTTCACGGCCAGGCCACCGGGAAAAAGTCCTGGTGCTCCCAATGGCCAGTCCGCAGCTGGTTAGTAGGTAAATCAGCCATCTTTTGCGTTTCTGTTTACCTGCAAGCTCTCCTGCTCAAAACACATTTTTAAATATGGTTCACTACAACTTTGCTGCCACCAACAAACCAGTAACCATTTGCTCTCAGTTCATTAAGAGTTTGTCCTTTGCTTTGGTGCTGAATTTTGTCATGGCAGTAATCTAAGATCAGAAGTATACCACACCATCTCTTGGTAGGATTTCTGGGTGCTTCAAATCAAGAGGTAAGGAATATTTCTTTAATCACCCTCCTACCCTGAGAACACCATCTTGCAATACTGGGTCAAGTTGGAACAATTGATGGCTATGCGGTAGTCATGACTCAGTAGCCATGACTCAGTATTCGCATTTCCTCTTTGAACCAATTTTACAAGCACATTACTGGCCTTTCTTCTGTATGGGTTTTGCTGTTTTGGCTCCGAGCAACAACATTCAATGCTGTATGCCATTTTGTGAACCATTAAGTCTTTCCCAAAAATGTTCCTTTCATTTGTTAGTAGTACTTGTGTCGTTTTGACTTCAGGATAGCCCACTAGAAGCTCTCGAGTTGACTTTGGTGTGACAATCTTACTTTCCCACACAAACTTGGTTCCATTAAGCCAATTTGAACTAATCTTCTACTAGCATTGTTTAGAACTACACCTTGAGGCAACTGGAAGCATGAACTTCTGGATTTTGATCAGTGTTGATATAGTGCCACTGTGCTGGGTCCATAGCTTCTCTGATTCTTTGGACTCAATTGGCCATGAAAACATGAAACCTTCAGGCTTCATTGTTAATGTAGCCTAAGACTAACTCTGAATCTGTCCAAAAATACTCTTGGTCAATTTTGAGCTCCAGCTCCTCCCTTAGCATACTACTGACAGCCAAGGAGACCACTGCAGCTGTTAACTCGAGCCTTGATAAGGTAAGGACTTGTGTTGCTCATTTCTCATCCAGGACGACTTTAAAGGAGAAGGTGTCACTTTTCACACTCCACTTTACTCCCAACATGGGCTGGACTGGGAGTTCATCATAACTGAGGTCCACATCCTGAACTCCGCTGGAGATTAACTTGTGGAGGTGCAGTCTCCCCCTTGCACATGCATTTCGTGCTTCTCTCACTGGTTTGATGGCTGTGTCCACTGATTCTACACTAATGAAGCCATCATCAATATAGAAATTCTTTCTGATGACATTGGCTGTTTCGTGATACTCTTTTTCATTATGGTTTACAAGATACTTCAATCCATAATTTGCACAGCTAGGAGAGAAAAGATGGACATTCGTGCAATATACGTTTGGCTTTGAATTTGTATCACCATTTTCCCACCACAGTAAGTAATCTCTGTCCTCCTGGCTTTCATGGAACCTGTGGAACATCTATTCTACATCACAGATGTCTGAGATTGTGTGTTTGCAGAACCCACAGTGTACTACTGTCAGCCCATTTGTGAGCTCAGGTCCAGCAAGTAAGTGATCGTTCAGAGGCATCCCATCATACTTGGCAGAGCAGTTGAACACAAACCTGAATTTTTCTGCCTTTCTTGGGTGATAGACCCATTGATGAGGAATATACCACAAATTTCCTGCCTTGGATTGGCGTTCAGCTATCTCTGCATTACCATCCTTTGGGATTTTTCTCAAGTTTTCCTTTCAGGCTCTTCAGCCGCACTAGAGCCAGCCGCTTATTTTCTGGCAGTTGTAGGTGTGTCTTAAAAGGGAGGGGCATTTCCAGGTGCCCATCTGTATTAAAGTGTATTCTTTCATTTAGCAATTGCATGAATTGTATGTCATCATGTGATATACTCTTTTCCCCAGGGTTTGTATCTTAGAAGTCTGATTTAATGGCTCTGATGACAGTGGCTCCTTGACAGATACAAGATGGAACCACACCCTGCCTTGCTGACAATGCACCAAGATGGCTCATCGTCACCTCCAGTGATTACTTGTTGTGGTGCCAATGCTCTCGAACAGTCGTAACCAATTTACATTTATGCATTTGGCAGACGCTTTTATCTAAAGTGACTTACGGTGCACTTATTACAGGGACAATCCCCCTGGAGCAACCTGCCTTGCTCAAGGACACAATGGTGGTGGCTGTCGGGATCGAACCAGCAACCATCTGCTTATCAGCTCAGTGCTTTAGCCCACTACGCCACCACCACTCCAATTTGGAGTCCGACCTCACAAACATCAGCTCTGGTATTTCCTGTGCTATTACATTGAGATGTGTCCCAGGTATAGGAATGTAGGAACGTTCAATGGGATGAAATATCTGGGAAAGGCAGGTGGCAAGTTGATAAGGCTTTGTGAGGAAAACCCCATAACTCTAAGCCTACTAACTCTTTCACTCTGAACAATGGAATCTTTTCCAATCATTGTGGTAAGCTTTAACATGACTGGCTCTAAAACTTCCTCCATCTTTTCACATACCCCTTGGTATACAAAGGTGTTGCTACTCTATGTATCCAGTTGGGCCTTTTCTTGTCCTCCATGGGCTTATTGGCAAACCTCTGGAATTTCTGGAGAGTCTCTGCATCACATGCATGTGGGTTTGAACATGAAAACAAAATGTTTACTTAGTTGGATCCGTTTGAATCCTTTGAGCTGTTCTCAACTGACTGGCTCGATTGGCATTAGAATTTTAGCATTGTTTATACGTTTGGATCCAATTTTGTCTTCTTGACATCTGTTGGGGCAATGATTTTCAGCAACATTTATTCACAATGGTCAATATTTAATCTGTAGTTTATTTTACTATTTAATCTGACTGTACACATCCAGCATTGCTGAAATGGCCTGTTTCATTCCGGGTGTATTCCGAGTCTTACAATTATGTTATGTGAAGAACAAACCTAAATGTAGGTTTTTAGTCTCCGATCATGGTCACAAGGCATCCACCATAACCCATCCAGCACAAGTTTCGTTATAACACATAAAAAAATGGACAGTTAATCAATCGTGTCTTGCGACCGATTACAACAACCTCAAGTTCGGATGTACATGTTTCCCCTTCTGTCATTCACTCGAAGTTGGGTCGATGTAGGGACACTAGGGGTTGCTCTTGGGAGCCCCAAAACACCTCAGATCTTTGAGTAAAGGCCAACGAATATTGGCGAGTGGAATTTGCATGCCACTCCCCTGGACATACGGGTATAAAAGGAGCTGGAATTCCCACTCCCATTCAGATTTTTTCCTCGGTGAAGAGCGGTTTTGTGTCAGCGAGCTGAATTCCACTGCTGGTCCATTCACCTCTAACAAGAAGCCTATACTGTTGGATTTACAGTGCATTCCATTGACTTTCTCTCCATCTGCCCCTGGGCACTTTGACAGTACTAAAAGTGTGTATATTCTGAGCAAAAGAGTATATTTTCCTCTATTAGACAAAACACACTGATGTGAACATCTTTTTAAAGACACTTCCCCTTGCAGCTGTGAAAGCCCAGGTGGCTCCGCCCCAGACCAAGGCGAGTCCTCAGACCTGGCGTAGAGCCCCCCAACGCTCAGCTAGGGCCCACCTGGAGGCTCATAAACGCCCCTGAGATGGACGACTCAAGTAGGAAGACATCCACCGGGACCATGGAGCTGGTGACCAGACCACTCCATCCCCCTCTGGAGGGCCAGGAGGTGAGTCTGTATTCCCCTTTTGTTTTGTGTTCGCCTCACCTGGACGGACTGCGGTACCCATGTTGTCACAAAAACAGCGGTTTTCTCTCTGCATGGGTCATGCCGCCAGTGACCACAGCCGCCATTACAATGGCAACCGGACACCGTACGCTCGCAGACAGGGCCCCACAAACACGGCTCCCCCGCCTTTGCGTTCCCGGCTGCATCCACTTCACGTCGGTGAAAGGCGAGAATACTGCCGTCCTACATGTGGAAATTGTGGTCCCATGTGACATATTTACCACAGGTTAAGTGTATTAAAGGGCTTGTGTGTATCAGATTTGAGAGCTGAAGTTTAAAATCACGAACATTCAGGAACAGACTCTTAACTCATTTACTCATTCTGTAAATGTAATGTATTCTATGGGTTTTTTGGACACTTTGAAAAGGCTTAAATGATGCCTTCACAGGGCTTTTTGATGGAGATTAATAATGGCAGCCAAGCTGTAGGATCTTTCCAAACAGAATTTCCCAAAAAATGACCACAATTTTTGAGCTCCACACCCTTCAGTCCATTGAAGCTCTGGTAAAGTTTTTGAAGGAAATAGGGTTTAGGGATGATCACTTCTGTATAGAACGCACCCCATCATTCAGATGAGTTAGAAAAGATATGTCAGCGTGAGCCAGAACTGCCTTAACTCTTCAAGTTTCACCAGACTGATATGTACATAATGTAGGAGTCTATTTGTTAAATTCTTCAATATTTAAATTGTTTGATGAAGCTAAATTACATGCTTTTTTTTGTATCATGATTTGTAGTATTTACATTGAGTTCACATTATGTATAACAAAAGTTAAAATGTTTCTGTCTCTTTAAGAGCAGGGGCTGTTCAGCGATTTCTTTACGACATCTATGCTGTTTGAATTAATCTGACAGTAAATACCAAAGCAAGAATTAAAAGAGACTTAAATGAATGTGAATGCATAGATCTCAACTTTAAGAGATAATTGGCTGTGGGGCCCTTACTAGTCATAATCTGCCCCTGAGTTTATGACATTCATTCATTTTCTGTATAAGTAATAAATCACTAGAAACACAAGGAGCAATATGTTAATGTGAGGATTGTCCCAAATCGAGAGTCTTGATACATCAATACACCCCTCCCTACAGAAAGCACATGACCTTTATTCATGATCAGGTGAAAGTTCACAACAATGTGAACTGTCTTTCTATGTCAGGTCATACACTGATAGAGCAGTTACTCAGCGTCCATACATTTTAAGCTGTAGTATGCTGCTCACCATACAAACCACACAAATGATTGGGGAACCAGAGGTTGATTAAATGAACTCTACATATCAATTAAAAAAAAGACACATATGTTTGTACATACCTAGTATATTATAACCTGCAGTATTTCCTGTCTGCACTAATGCAATGCAGATTCAGGACAGAAACTGTTTAAATATGCAGATGGTTTTGGTCATGTTAATGCAGAGAGATGATTTAAAGGAAAATTCATATAGAAATCATATTATATTGCAATAATGATGATAATAATAATATATATCAATAATGTCGAGCACGTTCTCTGTTGTTAAACGTTAAAAGATCAAATAACTCACTATGAACTGTACAGTAAAGGCTGAGATGTGATGAAATTAAATGATCATTATCATATTTCTTATCGTGTTTTCTGTGACTTGTGTTTTCCTACAGAAAGTTCCAGAAGAGGATGAGGTGGTGTACGCAGGATTAATGACACGATAATCAAACACTCTTGATTCGGTTTCCTCAGAAATGAGTTTATTATCGTCTGGATTATCACATATGCTTTTATTTGTGTTGTGACAGTTAAAATGTAATTAAATTATTCACAATCTTTATTGTTCTTTAAGTAAAAAACACTTAATAAAGACAATAAATATACAAAAGATAGTACAGCAGGACATTGTTCATTAAAACACATCATGAGGTCAATAAAGTGTCAATGAAACCTGCCATTAAAAAGTCTTTTCAGGAAGATTTCAACAATAAAACAATTTTTAATCCTTTAAAAAAGATTAAAATTACTCAAATCTTAAGACCCAAATATACTCAACATAAGTACGTGATCACAGTCACTGTGTGTTTCTCATCATGAAGAACATTGTCAATATGCAGCTTTATTAATTAGAGAGAGTCTTCACACCATTATACACCAACAACATTTTATCAAAGGGATGAGTGTCCTGTTACAGAGTGTGCATCGGCCGATGCAGATTCAATCTCTCCCCCTTAGACACTCGCGCAACTCGAAGAGGCGCTGACCACAGAGAAATGCACTAACATATAAAATACATTCTCTTAAAGTCTAAATATCTTATATGTTGCTTCTAAAGTAAATGTATCTTGTTTTAAGACAAAAACATTTGATGATGAGAAGATTTTTTGCAGTGAATTTCTTAACTGAATTAATGATAATAAAACGTATTTTTTCTCCTTTAATTCAGTGAATGTCATTTAGAGGTATTTTTAAAATATGATTTGTCCTCTTTATTGTTAGTAAGCACATTTAATACAACATTTTAACTCGGAGCATAAGCTCAATAATCGCTCTAATAATCGTTTATCAATCTAATCGTTACTTACAGCCGTGAGTAATGGTGCCATGAGTTGCACTCTTTAAAACTATGATGTTTTTCAGTTTCTTTCATTTTCTGCATCTTCAAACTTGTTGCTGAATTTTGTCCTGAAGTCGTCTTTCTTCAGTTTCAGAAGTCTGCACTTTTATTAAACCTGTAGAAAAAGAGATGATTGTAATAATATCTTCGTTCTAAATCATTATCATGAACCACAACATCAGTGAATCTAACTGAGATTTGTTTGCAGTTTAATATAAAGACAACACTTGCCTTTTACTCTGTGTTTCCTGAAGCAGATCACAGCTGAGATTACTGCAATTAATACTGCAGACGTACACGCCGTAATGATGATGATGATAGAAGCTAAAAAGATAAAGAGAAACAAACATTAACTTCTATAAAGTGAAACACTTTTATCACTGATAATCAATCGATCAATCAATCAATCAGTATTTAAAGCTGCAGTGTGTTTAATAAACAGAGACTGTAAGACCATCATTCATTGGTTAATGTTTTACTGTGAACACTGTGTCTCTGTGTCTATAAAACATTCCTCCTGTTCTGAGTGACACCTGACAACAACACTGACTCCACCAATGGCGTGAGCTGGGGGCGGGGCTATCTATCTGTATTCAGAAATAAACACTAACACTAGATAGAGGCTCATAAATAAACACTAACACTAGATAGAGGCTCATAAATAAACACTCGTGATGATAATATACAAGATTATACAGAATGTGTTTCTTCAATGTCTTAAATACATCCAAGAGAAACGATTGACAGAATGTGTTGTTATATTCAATCATGTGTTATAGTGTGTAAGATCTATTAAACATATTCAAATCATTTGATTTATGACATCCAGATCATCTCATTAAATAAACACTGACGCACCTGAACGTGATCGACCGGGAGTATTCTCATCAATCTCATCAATCTTAATCTTCTCAATCACATCAGTCTCTGATTTCCTCTCTGAAGACAGAAACATCAACAATCACAATATAAACATTCACTGGTTTAAAACAGAAACAGAATTTCCTCTTGCAGTGTCTCATTTTCTAAAGGCAGTTTATATATAGTTTATTGTCTCATATTAAACTGATCTTTATATGTATTACACAAACAGATCTTCAGTTTTATGCTACAGACAGTTAAACATGCTCTTTCCTTCTCAAACTAATGACTCGACAACTTCACAATATACAAATGAGTCCCACAAACAGACTGAAAATGCACTTGTGTTCATCCCAAAGCAGCAAAGACATCATTCAAAGTGAATTACAGGAAGAAACTCTGAATGTTTCAAGCAGTCAGTAATAAACACATGAGTGAGTTTCATTTGATTTATAACACACAGGAAACATTAAAATACTCACCATTAACAGTTACATTGAATGTTGTGTATGAGACCTTATTATTGCTTATTCTGAGTTTATAAAGTCCCGAGTGTTCAGTTGTGATGTCTCTGATGGTGAGAGATCCAGTTTTACTGTTCAACTCCAGTCTGTCTTTAAATCTCCCATCAAGAACTTCATCATATACTCGCTTGCTATTGGCCTCTCCATTTATTTGAGCAATACGAGTGTTTTCAAGTCCAAAAAACCACACAATCAGATCACTTTTCTGTTTTTCAACATTTATGTCTAGAGTGACTGAATCTCCCTCGATCACTGACTTGATTTCGTCCGTGTCATCTCCAAACACACCTGATGAACACACAGAAAGTTTCCATGTATTTAAACACATGATCAGCACTCATGTTACTTTTTCTTAATTATGAGACATTATTCACAGTAGTATCATAATTAATATTTGATGGGAATGTAAACGAGGCTTTGAGGAACAGAAGAACAGTTTTATGTATAAAGCTGCACAAATCTCCTACATATCTTTATTTCTGTTCCTCACAGTTTCATTCATGTAAATATTCTCTGAATAAATGTCTGTAAATAATTCTATAAAGTGGCAAATCCTTACAATAGTTTTACCCTCTCGAATATTCAGTACTCTTATTAATATTTATCTCACTTTCATTTCAAAAGGGAAGGTATATTTAGTCTCTAATGAAATAAACTTTATATTTGAGAAATATGTTTCTATCAGGAAGACACTTGAGTGAAGTTTGAGATGCCATTTATTTGATAGATGTAAAAACGGAGGTGATGTCTCTCTCTTTGGCGTAGGCCCCGTCCGGCAGTCCGAGGTATTTGTACCCGGAACCGTCATGTCCTGCCGGAGATAGGAGGCAGGGGCGAGGAGCCTACCCCCCTGCGGGACAGGGCTCAACTGGTGGTGGTGGGGAGGTGGAGGTTGCAGTGTTAGCACACCGAAACAGCAATGTGATAGATTGTGAGCGGGCATATAAAGCAATGGCTTACAGGCAATTGACTAGGAGTTACCCAGCTAATGATGTGATGATGTACAGCTGCTGGTCTTCCCGCTAGAACTACGCTCCACTTCCATTTAAAATCATGTTTTTCTTCAATGGCTTCAGTAATATCGAACTATTGCTTTGATGCTGCAGCTCTACAGGGAAGAACTGTAGACGTGTTAAAAATGAGTTTCTCAGTTTGTGTTTACATTATTTACAGATGCAGACAGTTATGTGTACACCTGTGTAGAATCAGTTACCAATGTCTTTGTAAAAATGTTTCAATCAGTTTGTCATGATTAATTTATTCTGCGAGTGAAATTGATCAATTACAGGCAATTATTGAGTTAAGAGTTCGTTTGACCATATAATATTTAATCTATTAAGATTAAATGTATTTGGCTTGCTGTCCCCGGTGGAGGGGCTCGAGGAAGCAGCTTCAACTCGAGCTCAATATTTACCTCCCAAAATGATGCTTACGATAAAGGACAGTGTGCACATTCCACTCCTTTGATTCATAATCATTCAGACATTTCAACTTTAGCAGTTTAAGACTGAAAATTTCACGGTAGGCAAAAGACTTACGAGTTAAATGAACGCAAGTTTCATGATGTGCCCACTGAACGGCGCGGTGCGTTTTGATACGGCTTTAAATTAAGCTCACAAATGTGGAGCTATACAGTACACGCACATCAGTATTCATAATCCAGTTCCAGTAAGTTCACAGTGTCCGAAGTAGCCCGCAGATCTGTTGTGTCCCAACGCCTGTTGTTGAAATAGAAAAATTGCTGTTGCATTTTGGGAAACTGACATCAAGGGCGTAGATTTGAACAATTACAAAAAAATTCAATAAAACAAATCATGCATTGACATAACACACACCCATATGTACAAAGCTAATAACAATGTAGAGGAAATCTCTTCACACTGGCATAAACAGATTCAAACTGGCATAACCGGTTTGACAATGAGGAAGGACTGGGTTTCATGTTGACTGTCACGCTGGTGATTATGTGCGTCTGTAATTGTGTTTTATAATAGGGCGTTGACACAGCAGAAAATAAAGGGGTTGACTGTTAAAGTGTTTAATTTAAGTTAAAACACCTTTAAAAAAAAAGGTAAAAAAAAAGTAAAAGAAGAGACCTTTTCTTTTTAACTAGGTGACTTCTTTAAAGGGCACCTATTCTGCCCCTTTTCACAAGATGTCATTTAAATCTTTTGTGTCCCCAGAATGTGTCTGAAGTTTCAGCTCAAAATACCCATCAGACCATTTATTATACCATGTTGAAAATGCCAATTTTTGGGTGAGAATAAAATGAGCTGGTGCGTCTCCAGAATAGGGTTGAGTTTTGACATCTCTGCTTCAGATAACTACAGTAGACATAAGCAAATATTTTGGGAACATAGTGGAATACAGTGAAATAGTGTCAGATTTTAACCGGAGTCAGACACTGATGAGGGAGAGACGTCTCAACTTTGAGATTGAATCAGGAAGTTTCAGAATGGTTATTTGATAAATGTATTTATTTGTTGTAGAGTTTTTTCTGCAGTTTTGCAACGATAGATGAGCAACACACACACACACACAATTACACTGCAAAGAAAATATAAAAATGGTCCATTCAGGCTTTTACAATTGTATATATTGTCTCTGAGGGTACACCACTGAACCCACAGTATTCGATCTGTCAAAAGACCCATGTCCCATACATAGATATAGATTCTGAATGTAAATAGCCTATATTTCAACAAAACTGCTGTCATTCAACTTCAAAACAAACTGTTGATCTTATCTTTTAATATTCACATCCACATGCCCTTGACTGATGAAATATATAATATTAAAAATAAAGTATAACAATGATAAATGAGAAATAAAACATGAAATTGTATAAAAATTATAATGTACATTAATGGTAATATCTTACCATTCACAATGAAGAGTTGGAGGGTTAGAAAACTCAGACAGTGCTTCATGTTCTTCTTAAAGGAAAGTCTGATATTTGATGTGCAACAGAATTCATTCTCATGTACCATAAAAAAAGACCTTGTGCATACTCCTTTTTATAAGACAGCTTAGAAAGACACCTCCCTACTTCACCAGTTTCGGTAGAAATTGAAAGTACAGTATGTGTACACGTCCACCCCACCCTGGCATTGTTGAGCTCTATAGAAAAACATTGGAGAAAAAATAAATCTACTCATTGTGAAACACAGGCATAACATGCATATTTTACTGACTTTAAGCGCAGTGTAGTTCTAGTGGGAAGACTAGCAGCTGTACATCATCACACCATTAGCGGGGTAATTTCTAGCCAATCACGTGTAAGCCACTGCTTTATAATCTGCTCACTATTTATCACATTGCTGATTCAGTCTGCTAACACGGCAAACTCCTCCACTCCTGCACTGGTGTAGACCCCTCGCTTCCGAGTACAACTTTTTCGGACCGCCAGACTTACGCCAGGGGCTTACGCCAAAGAGAGACATTACTTTTATGTTTTATATTCATCAATGTCATCTTAAATTTCACTCAAGTCTGCGAGTCTTCCTGATTGAAGTTTGGTTAAAAGAGAATTCACTTAAATTTTAAAAATTGTATCAAAAGTGTTTTAGTAGCTCTTTAAAGATTTGTAATAATTTATGTATGTTGTATTCAATATAAATAAACAATGGATTCAATATTCAAGTAAAGAAACCTGTTTAGTTCCTGTAGATGACTCATATAACACTGCAGTCATTCTGTTTTGCAAATCAAATATGCAGGTTGTGACAGACTGGAGCATGGTCAAAGTTTAATGTCATTTATCTCCTATGTAAAAAGGAGGGAAATGTAAATAGTGTAATTTTGCATAAGCAACCAGCCCAAGCAAAAAGAGAAGTGACGATGCTTTGAGAGAAATGATATGTTACATTTTAAATGATGATGATAAATAATCTGGAACATTCTTCCAAAGGTAAAGTTGGTAAAGTAAATTAGATTAAACATTTTTTTTAGATTAGATTTAACTTTGTCATTGTGCAGAGTACAAGTACAGAGCAAATTAAATGATCACAACACCTGAAACCAAACTCAGACGTCTCGAAGTGTTTCAAAGATCAATTAACACAGCATCTTACAGATGTGGGCTCTTGCGCAAGACGCTGAACAAACAGTGAGACCACAAAGACCAGCACATGTTTACATAAAACAGTGCAGACAGATGCAGCACGTGTGTGAAAGACTCCTTAAACTTCAGAATAATGCTGAAATACAGGCCAATAATCCTGACCTAACACTACCATGCTATAGTGCTAATATTAAACTGAACCAAGTTGAAAGTTTGTGGAATTTTAAGTTTCGAAAATAACAACATTCCCAAAACTCTTTCGTTTCAGAAAAGCACAGATTATTGATTACATCCTTGTTCCTGTTGGCACCCTGTCAGAGAACTTAATAAGTAAGATTAATGTACTACTTTTGTCCCATATAAATCATGGGTTTGATTAGTGTGAGAAAGATCTTGCAGTTATTATCAAAAAAATCACAAAGGGTTTTTCTTTTCCACATGAACAAAAACAGGGAACAGAAATGTAGGAACGGGACGTCAGGGATGGTTGTAAAACTTTGTCAAACCATGAAGAACTCAAAGAGGTTTGAGGACTCTCAAATCTTAAGACATGTAGATTTATATGTCGACTTCAAAAAGCAGTTTTAGAAAGATTGTCACAGACTTCCAGAATTGATGTTGAACATACGGAGAGTTCCAGTATTACAAATGACCCGAGACTTCATTAAACTCTAATAATAGTTCAAGTTTTAGCAACATGAGAGTTCAAAACTAAATCCACATTATAAAGTTTGTATTTGACCTAAGAGACATGAACAACATGATGTGCGTGTTTGATATAATTCTCCTCTGTGTAAAATGTTTAACCTTCTGGCGGTTATTGTGTGTACACATACACCCTGTTCTTTAGTTGCTTTAGAGCTTTAACTGATCTGCTTAGATGATGATAGACGGCTGGTTCGACCGGTCTGACCTGTAGCTTTATTTCAAAGAATTTCATCAGAAGTGGATCTTTAAACAAGTTGTTGTGACAGAAGAGTAATAATGCTGCATTTATGTCAAGTTAATTGAGTTTCTATCTTTCACTTCTTTGTTGATCTCGTAATTACATGTAAGAAAACGTTGAATTCTGTTCAGATTTGACAGTCCTGACGTCATGCAAAAACAGTCAAATTGGCCCTGACCTCAACAGATAAAGATCATTTCTGTCTGATTTAACATTTAATTTTAGTCAGTGATATCCGGAAAGCTGTTCTTGATCTTAAAACATTAACAAGAACACTTAGAATGAATACATTAATGGAGTGATTCAATATTTTGCAGTCATCAATAAAGACGAACATTAATCACGTAATGAGAGTCGTGTTATTAATGTGTTAGTCTGAGGACGTGAAGACTTCACAATTAACCTACAGTAAATCCAAGACAAAGTTATATCTGCATTTTATGAAGGAACTCATCACAAGCTTTAATCACACAAGATCATTGTTTAGATTTACCACATGAACTTGGTTTAGAAATTCTAGCATCCTGCAAGTCCAGAAATAGTTCCTGTATTAACTGAGCTTCAGATGTTTGTACAAAAACAGGACCCATACGACTTTCAATGGAAAACAGGACAATGAGGGATTTTATCTTTGTATTGTTACCCTGTCAACATTTTCAATGGCCACACCACAAAAAAAAAAAAAAAGATTTTTTTATAATATAGATGTGTTTATAATTGTCTGATCTATTCTTACTGATGGTTTAAAGACTTTTCTTTTGTGGAACACTTGTTGGGCCGAATGTGAGAGACTAATAGCATCAGTCACCATATAAAGTCGAATAAAAAGTGAAAGTAAATCAGTCTTCAAACATCATTTTAATGACTGCCCTTTTTGCACTCTGTGTAAATATCACCTGCACAGCTCGAGTTAGCATGTTTTTATAACAGAAATCATAGTTTTAATGCACTTAACCATGTTTTTACTACAGTATAATGATGTTAATATAGCAACCATGTTTTAATTTTGTGGTTACTTTGATTTTACTACAAAATACCATAATAATACCATGGTTATTTTTTGAGAGGCAAGGTTAGGGTTAATGTACACAGTACAAATAGCATCTGCCTTTTAGTTTTCATAGTGCCAAAGGGCTTGAGAACAATATTATGAGGAGTTAGGGTCACAAAAAGAAAAACAAGTGATTTGAAAATAGAAAAAGCAATCTTTTTTTGTGTATTATTTATATACACTCACCTAAAGGATTATTAGGAACAGCATACTAATACTGTGTTTGACCCCCTTTCGCCTTCAGAACTGCCTTAATTCTACGTGGCATTGATTCAACAAGGTGCTGAAAGCATTCTTTAGAAATGTTGGCCCATATTGATAGGATAGCATCTTGCAGTTGATGGAGATTTGTGGGATGCACATCCAGGGCACGAAGCTCTCGTTCCACCACATCCCAAAGATGCTCTATTGGGTTGAGATCTGGTGACTGTGGGGGCCATTTTAGTACAGTGAACGCATTGTCATGTTCAAGAAACCAATTTGAAATGATTCGAGGTTTGTGACATGGTGCATTATCCTGCTGGAAGTAGCCATCAGAGGATGGGTACCCGGTGGGGTCTTCTGCTGTTGTAGCCCATCCGCCTCAAGGTTGTGCGTGTTGTGGCTTCACAAATGCTTTGCTGCATACCTCGGTTGTAACGAGTGGTTATTTCAGGCAAAGTTGCTCTTCTATCAGCTTGAATCAGTCGGCCCATTCTCCTCTGACCTCTAGCATCAACAAGGCATTTTCAGCCCACAGGACTGCCGCATACTGGATGTTTTTCCTTTTCACACCATTCTTTGTAAACCCTAGAAATGGTTGTGCATGAAAATCTCAGTAACTGAGCAGATTGTGAAATACTCAGACCGGCCCGTCTGGCACCAACAACCATGCCACGCTCAAAATTGCTTAAATCACCTTTCTTTCCCATTCTGACATTCAGTTTGGAGTTCAGGAGATTTTCTTGACCAGGACCACACCCCTAAATGCATTGAAGCAACTGCCATGTGATTGGTTGATTAGATAATTGCATTAATGAGAAATTGAACAGGTGTTCCTAATAATCCTTTAGGTGAGTGAATATATATATATAATATCTTGTCTTGGTCAGCGTCGGGAGGTTACTTAAAAAAGATATTCAATTACAAATGCTGATCAGTAATGTAATCCAGTTACCTTGAAAATAACAATGTAATCAGATTAGTTTATGATTACCTCAAGACCACATTTATGAATGTCAAGAGAAAAGCGATATGTTCTCGATGACTTTAATCAGTCTGAATGCAAACATGTGTTGGAGCAGTTATGAGTGATGCAGATATTATGTTTGGGACACTCAAACTAATAATGGAGTAACAAGTGTTGCTAAACAGAAGTCTGTCATTTTGGCGCCACCAAACAGAGTTACACAAACACACCCATCAGTAATATTAAACTGGACAACAGAAAGCATTTTAAAATTGTAAAGATACACAATTCAGATTGAATTGACTTTATACCAGAAGTTACAACATTTATCACTGTAAACAATTGATATAGACGACAAGCAAACTCCTGTTTAACAGAAAATGCATCTTACCGAGCAGTGTTGTGATATAATCCACCGGTGTTAGGGGAGATTTGAGCGTTTCTGTTAGTCCAGACCGCTATATGAGGACACATTTCCACTGATGACTAGTCACAATGTTAGCATATCCACAGAAAGACTCACACTAGCTAGCATTAGCAGATAAAGTCCATGCTTGGCAAGGTTTAAACATTATCGGTTTCCACAGATCCTCCATTTTGTAATTTAATGTAGTTATATAAATAGCACTAACTGGGATTAACTAAATAACAAACAGGATGATTCTGTAATAAAATATGTTTACCACATATTCCTCCTTCAACGCTTTCCTCCATGTGTTCACTGTCACTCTTCCATCATGCTCCACCCCTCACCTGTGATCACTCTTAACTCGCTCCTGATTGGATATCTCTTTTTCTTCTAGACTTTTCTCTGTGTTCCGTGCATTACCGCCACCAACAGGACATTTGAAACCTCACAGAAAAAAAAAAGGTATTTTGTCAATTCTTGGCATTTACGCCAGAATCTTTACAAATAACACATTTTGAGGTTTCAGATATTTTGTCCTTTGGGCCAAGAAGTGCGGATTACACCAATTGTCATTCATTTATCATATAATTCTGTCCTCGCTTTATCAAATTAATACATGTGATACAGTTTCAGTAGGGTGCCCATATGGGATGGGGTGTAATAATAGGGTTCAAAACAGTGCAATGAATGCAAACTTGAATACAGGGATAAAAGACACTCTTATTAGCATAACATAAATATATATAAATAAATAAACATGTCCAATGTTCTTTTGAATGTCCATGTACTAACATAAAATATGGGATGCCATGAGTGTAACTTCATTTACTATTAATATTATTTTGAATGGTCATGGAAAATGAAGCAATGTGATTTTACCTGGTCGCAAAAAAGTTAATTTACCTGGTGAACTTTGACCTTTTTCTGACCCTTTGTGTTTCACAGAGCTCATATGTGCTTCTAAATCACTTGCACCTTTATTAGCAACTAAAACTTTACATGTCATACATTCTGCTTCCACTGATCTCCACCTGGATGAAAGGATGGGAATTATTTCTGCAAATCTTCTGTACATTTGCACTTTTGCACAATTTGGCCAATAGTTGCTGCAAGCCTCTTATAATCGACCAATTGGTGTGCGAGAGAACGTGTCCCGTTTCTTTCTTACAAAGACGGGTTAAATAAATGCAAATGTGCGCACACACAATGAAGTATTAGACCAGATGCACATCATAATGCAACTAAAGAAATATAGAATTTAGAAATCCTGTCCAGATGCTTTTTTAAGGTCTGAAAAAGAGGACATATCCGGGAAAAAGAGGACGTATGGCCACCCTAGTTTCAGACTCTCTACATACATCACACAATCCATCCAGATGTTTCCCTATAATATAAAGATTTGCATTCAATCTGCAGTGGCCAAACCAAAATCTGGACATCAACACTGTTGGAACCGGTTATTTCCTGAAATGAGTTTTAACATGTGGCTGTATTGAGAAAAGATGTCTGCTGTCTTCTTCCCATTGATGATGTCATAGTATCCCAATACCTGACACTAGTTTACTTCTTAATTCAGTTCCTCCAAATTCCACTAATGCCGACTTTCTCTTGTTTTAATTTTAATTCATCGCTATAAGCTTGAAGAACTGAAATATATTTAGTATTTATATAATCATCAGCTGTTTCTTTGAGATCTTCTTTATCATCATGAAATAATCCACATCTGTAGACAGTAGCCATCCCGGGACAAACACCCTTCCAGGATTATTAGCAGGAGCAATATTTAAAATCTTAAACTTTTCAGCCCATATTAAACGTTGTCTTATATAACTTACAAACGTTTTCTTTGATTTGACAAACTCAAAACATTCATATAATCTAATAGCAGGACAATCCTCACTTCTTTTGCTGAGTTTGTCCCAATTATATAAAGTTAGTTTAATTATTATTTATAATGGCTTTTCCCCATTTCAACTAATAGTGCAGGATCAGAATGGGATATCACAGTTGAGTGTATATATACACACTGGCCGCCAAAAAAGTTGCAAAATGCAAAAGATTGAGTATTTCTGTCAGTATTTCTGTGTAAGTTACTCTGATCTCTATTTATTCTATTGATGAAGAATGTTCATTTCTAAAATGTGTGACCTTTCCTCAGGAATAAGTCTTTTATTTTGAATACTTGTATTGTTGTTTATGTGTGACCTGTCATGATGTGATTGAAGTGGATTAGAAAGCTGTGTGATTGTGAACTCTACTGGTGAGCTGAAGAAACTGCAGTTCAATAAACATCACGAGACTGATTGTATTTAATGTCCTTTTTAAATAAGAGATCTCAACACAGCATTTAATGATGTCTGTCTCAGCACAATCCTCTCTGGAACATCACACACGAATCAGGTGAAAACACTTCTACATTTAGATTTCTTGTGTATTCATTGAGCGCATAAATGCCAGCCTAAATGATGCCCGCTCTGACCTGCCTCAGTTCTGATGCTGCTTTGGTTCTGTGTTATTACAGTATCAGAGCAGCTTTAAACATTGTTGATGTCATGATAGAGCATAACTTTTACAATTGACTTTCCTATTTAAAAGTATAACTTCATATTCTCATTATTTAATATTTCTATATTCATAATGTTATATTGAAAACATTAATCTCATACCATTTTATATATATAGACAAATACACATAGATGCCACTTCTGTGCCACCTTTGCAGTGTAAAGATGGCATTAGTCAAACATCCTCATATCTGTATGCACCTTAAAGTCATGTTTGCTTCATGTTTAAAATATTTTGACATATTGTGTGTACAACATACACTGCACATTTTATTACAATACTTAATAATAAACTTAAAAATAACACAATCAAAGGTAAAAGTAACTGTAGTTTATTTACACAACAAGTAAATAAATGCATGAGTTGTTTTTAGATGAGATTCTTCATACCCACTAGAACAGTGATGATGACTGTTACAGTGTCATCAAGCAGCAGTGTTCAGTCAGTAAATGCAGTTAAACACGTGTTTTCAGTTACTGTTGGGCACATCTGGTGCCAGCTGCAGGTGGCATAATAGCTAAACAGCGTCTTATCTTGTTTTGAGTGAACCCTCTGTATGTCTGACTGACTTGATCCAGTCTAGGGGGTTTTTGGGCACTTTGAAAAGGCTTAAATGATGCCTTCACAGGGCTTTTTCGATGAGAGAATAATAATGGTAGCCAAGTGTGACGGTCTTGCCAGACGGTCTATTTACTGCATAATGGAGATACAAAAATGGAAATAATGGTTTGGTGACACAGAGAATTATTCAGTCCCACAGTATGTCTCATTAGCTCTGCTCTGTTTTCATTAAAACAGTTCTTTTTCCTTTTAAATCTTTTAACTTTGTGATCATACAGTGATAAATTCTTATCAGCTCTTTGTACAATTTTAGCAAATTGACGGTTACAATAAGCATTTTCACTCAATTCTTTCTAGAACAGTTCAAATGAATTCAATATGAAACGAAACGTCCCCACCTAGTGGTGAACACAGGCAATTTAGTACATATAATGCAATTAATCAATTAAACTGATTAAATCAATAACATTTTGCAACATTACCTGCATAATGGAGATACAAAAATGGAAATAATGGTTTCATGACACAGAGAATTAATCAGTCCTAAATGAAACACAAGAAATTACACGGAGGAATTACGATCAAGCCTCGTGAAACAAAGTCAGAATAACTCAATATAAAAAAACACATTCGACGCCAAATATGTCAACAGATCCCTAATATGTTCATTACAAGATCAATTCACAATAGAGCAGTTATTTGTGTGTTTTTAGTACTTTTAACTGATAATTCTCCAGACCACTCAAAATGTGCCACTTACCCACAGCATGTCTCATTACTGCTGTAGGGAGTTCCCTTCCACTCGTCAAATACCATCATTCACCCTATAGATGGCGCTGTCCCCATTTATGCAGTAATTTAACATATTTACATACCGTTACACAAGCTTTAGACAGAATTTCCCCAAATTACCAAATGACCACTATTTTTGAGCCCCACACCTTTCAGTCCTTTAAAGCTCTCGCAATGGAGGGTAAAGGTTTTGAAGGAAATAGGGTTTAGGGATGATCACTTCTGTATGGAACGCACCCCATCATTCAGATGAGTTAGAAAAGATATATCAGCGTGAGCCAGAACTGCTTTAACTCTTCAAGTTTCACCAGACCGTTGTTTACATGATGTAGGAGTCTATTTGTTCAATTCTTCAATATGTAAAGTGTTTTTAAGTTAAAATACATGCTAACATGTTACATGCTTGTTTTTTCCCTTTTGTATCATAATTTGTAGTTTTTACATTGAGTTCACATTATGTATAACAAAAGTTAAAATGTTTCTGTCTCTTTAAGAGCAGGGGCTGTTCAATGAACATGTTTCAGTTGAGCGGTTTCTTTACCACATCTGTGCTGTTTGAATTAATCTGACTGTAAATAATAAAGCAAGTATTAAAAGAGACTTAAATGAATGTAAATGCATAGATCTCAACTTTAAGAGATAATTGGCCCCGGGGGCCCTTACTAGTCATAATCCGCCCCTGAGCTAATGACATTAATTAATTTTCTGTATAAGTAATAAAATCACTAGAAACACAAGGAGCAATATTTTAATGTGAGGATTGTCACAAATCGAGAGTCTCGATACATCGATACACCCCTCCCTACAGAAAGCACATGACCTTTATTCATGATCAGGTGAAAGTTCACAACAATGTCCTGTTTTTATATGCCTTTCTATGTCAGGTCATATACACTGATACATTTTAAGCTGTAGCATGACGCCAAGCAAGTTCTCTGTTGTTAAACGCTCAAAGACAAAATAACTCACTATAAACTGTACAGTAACGTTCTTTCAACAGTAATCCAATAAAACAGTGAATAAAACTTCTATTACTTCAGTCTCTTAAAATAATACATAATAAATGAATTTAGCAGACAAAGAGTTAAAGACACTGTATCTACATAATCCTTTCATTGTAAACATTACCCAACAACATCTCACTTTACTCAAATAAAACATGTATTACACACAGATGAGCAATATTCACATTATAATCATGATTTATAGCCAAAGAGTTTGTGAAGTACTGCTGACTGAAACTATAATCTCAATAAATGTGCAGTCTCGATTATTAATCTGAGAATATATCATCATCATTCTCTGTCTGTCGCTCACTTCGACGTTGTGTCGAAGAAGCGACACTCGGGGTCTCTCTCTTGAGAGCCTTATGCATCTCTGAACTTTGAGAAAAGGCCAATGAGAAATTGGCAGACACGGGTATAAAAGGAGGGAAATGCATCTGTTCATTCAGAAATTTCCTCCCATCTCTGGCACATGCTGTTGGATCTATGGCGCTTATCAGCGGCTTACACCTTCTCTGCCCTGGGCGCTTCGACAGCGCTATTAAAAGATACATTTTCCTTAAGAGTATTTTCTCTAAAAGAGAAAATACTTTAAAAAGGAATGCCACACCAGCCGCCCACTGCATCTCTCCCCAAGCTGTGAAGCCTCACCCCATGGTACATCACACGTGATCGTCCCCTTAGTGCCCCTCGCCCCGGAGCTTGGACGCGTGGCTTACGTATTCCAATCCATTCTGGTGGCATATTTTCAAATATGCTTTTATTTGTGTTCTGTGACATTTAGACATTTAAAATGTAATTAAATTGAATTACATTTTTAAGTTGAATTTCACTTTTGTTTTATTTTGAAGAAGGCCAAACATCATCACAGATTTGATCATGAAGAATTAAATGGATTTTAATCAGGAGTTTATGATCAACTGCAGGAGTCAATACTGTAATTCACAATCTTTATTGTTCTTTAAGTAAAAAAAAAGAAACACTTAATAAAGAAAGTTAATAAACATACAAAAGATAGTAGAGCAGGCCATTGTTCATTAAAACACATCATGAGGTCAATTGTCACAATGAAACCTGCCATTAAAAAGTCTTTTCAGGAAGATTTCAACAATAAAATTATGAAAAAAAAAACAATTAATGACATTTCAAAAAAGTTAAACAGAAAAAAAACATTAATAACATGTAAACACAAACATGTGACAACTTGCCCCAACCTGAATACTCTTCCTGAGATCACGGTTCAACTCTACATTGATTATATAATTTTCTTTTTTCAATCAACAACTGTCATGATGAAGCAGCAACTTGAGGAGTCTTGCCGAACAAGTTAGATTATACAAACATGTTTTTCTGTCGTCCTTTTAGCAAATACAAAAGCACACACTCCTCCACTGACCACATGTTCACTTCACCACATATACGGTTTTGTGGTGCCTAAAACTCTGTTTAGCTCCCTTGTGGTCTGATGTTTGTAACCACCCGAGCAACGCTAGAGCGCACATAATGTATGTATAATGGGACCACGCATTGGCCTTGTGTTAGCGAAGCACTCGTGTCTACGTTTGCATACTTTCATATGTTTGTGCCCTTATTCTTGCAATTCAATGGCTTCAGATAATATATATATATATATATATAAAGTTTAATTCTGGCTAATATAAATTGCAAATTAAGTTTTTTTCTTCAGGTCAGACTCTGAGTCTCTCCAGCAGTCGCGGCTGGAGGTTTTTAAAAGAGCAGAAGTATAGATGTCAGTTTAAAAGTGTACTTACAAATTTTTCATTTTTAAAGTAATTTTTTAATTAATCTCTGTTGTTTTTGGAACGAAATAGTCCATATTGGTTTTATTTATTTCTCGAAAAAATTGGGTCAACAAAATTAGCACTGTCTGCCATTTCCCCCCAAAATCTGCTAAGCAGCACTGCAGTTCATGACTGAATGATGAGAGGAAGAATTACACAGATCACAGTCCAGATGAACTCTAAACTTCAGCTGATGTACATCACAAAGTAAGAGGGAATTATAATGCAAAAATACCAAATAAGTAAAAACAGAAGCACTCTCATTTTGAAATAAGTGGAGCTGGAGCAAAACTGGCATTTGGAAGTGTCCCAATCTAAGAGGGGGAGATAGAAACTGCACGGGCGATGCACACAGGACGCTCACCGCTCCAGCACACATGCTTAATGCAGCTAGATTATAACGTGATTGCTCGAGACTTATTGAATCATAATATGTGTCACTGTGTGTTTCTTATCATGAAGAATATTGGTGATACGCAGCTTTATTATTAAGAGAGAGTTTGTTTGTTTGCAATATTTAAAGATGGATTGAAGTGAACAGAAATGTAAGAGAGGTGAAGTCTTCACACTATTATACACTGCAACAAAAGACATGTATGATTTGTTTTTGTTTTGGCTTGTTTTCCAATATAAATATGTAAAACTCATTTAAAACAATGTACATTTACTTTAGCAGCTATTCTGCAGAATCAAATATTGATATCTGAGAATGTTGAATATAATATAACAAATACAAATATTTAAAAATATCTAAAAATCCTTGAAAGCAGCATATGAGATATTTACACTTGCTTTTAGAGAATCTTGAATAGAAGTATATTTTGTCTTTACTGCACTGAAGTATGAACAAGTGATAAATACACTAATATACAAAATACACTTCTATTTAAGATACATTCTCTTAAAGCAAGTCTAAATATCTTATATGTTGCACCTCAAGTAAATGTATCTTGATTGAAGGATATTTAGACAATTTTAAAAGAAAAACAAGACAAAAACACTTGATAACAAGAGGATTTTTTTTTTACAGAGATTTAGTTTTTTACTGAATAAAATGTAACAATTTCATTTTCTGCATCTTAAAACTTGTTGCTGATTTTTGTCCTCAAGTCGTCTCTCTTCAGTCAGAACGTCAGTTTCAGAAGTCTGCACTTTTATTAAACCTGGAGAAAAAGAGATGATTTGTAATAATGTCTTCTTTCTTAATCATTATTATTAACCACAACATCAGTGAATCTAACTGTGATTTAGTTTGCAGTTTAAGATAAAGACAACACTTGCCTTTTAGATCCTCTCTGTGTTTCCTGAAGTAGATCACAGTTGGATTATAATAATTAATACTGCAGCCGTACACGCCGTAATGATGATGATGATGATAGAATCTAAAAAGATAAATTGAAACAAACATTAACTTCTATAAATTGATAATACTTTTATCACTGATAATCAATCGATCAATCAATCAGTATTTAAAGCTGCAGTGTGTTTAATAACTCTAACTCATTCATTGGTTAATGTTTTACTGTGTCTATAAAATATTCCTCCTGCTCTGAGTGACACCTGACAACAACAACACTGACTCCACCAATGGCGTGAGCTGGGGGCGGGGCTATCTATGTGTATTCAGAAACATTTATTTATTTTTGCAGTTTCACACTAGATAGAGGCTCATAAATAAACACTCATGATGATAATATAGAAGATTATACAGAATGTGTTTCTTCAATGTCTTAAATATAACAACACATTCTGTCAATCATGTGTTACAGTGTGTAAGATCTTTTAAACATATTCAAATCATTTGATTTATGACATCCAGATCATCTAATTTAATAAACACTGACGCACCTGAACGGGATCGACCGGGAGTAGACTCATCAATCTTCTTATTCTCATCAATCTCCTCAATCTCATCAGTCTTAATCTCCTCAATCTTTGATTTCCTCTCTGAAGACAGGAAAACCAAGATTGATGGTTTTTCTAATAAACAATCACTGGTTTTAAACATTTCTGCAGTATGTATATTTTGACGACAGAAAAACATAAAAAGTAGCAGAATTGTTTTCTTGCAGTGTCTCATTTTCTATAGGCAGTTTATCCATAGTTCCCTATCTGTCACTAAACGTTGTGTCGATGAGTTGGCACTAGGGGTTCACACTTGGGAGCCCAGACATCTCTGATCTTTGAGAAAAGGCCAATGAGAATTGGTGTGTGGAATTTGCATGCCACTCCCCCGGAAATACGTGTATAAAAGGAGTGCCGCTTGCAAACACACACTCAGACTTCTACGGAGCCGAGCGGACGCATTCACAGAGCTGAATCCCTCCTGCTGTTCTATTTATCTTTCTCTCTCCAAAGCTGTTGGATCTACGGCGCAATGGTTTTCCCCCTCGCACACTACGGTTGTGTTGAGCAACACCTCTGGGTGCTTCAACAGCTGAGCAGAGCTTCCTATATACATTATATACATGTATATATAGATATATACACAAAAGAGTATATTTTCCTCTAAAAGATGGTGCAAACGAAAGAGTCTTTTTCAAGATGCCTTTTCTTTTGTGTATATTTCCTGGTTGCTGTCCATATCTCTCCGCTTCTGACTGCCACGATCGCTGCCTTTCATGTTTGGGTCAGCGTTCGTGGATGGTTCTTTTCCAAATTGCGAGGACATGACCATGGCTATGTTGCAGTAGTCGCACATCTTCATAACAAGGCAAGCCACCCCAGCGGCTCCCCGACTCGGTCCTTCTACCTACGGGTATGATGCGGGTCGGTTAGTATTGGGGGTGATATGGGGACATAAATGGGAGTTTCTCCGCCGAGTATTACCCCACGGACCACTCATTCCCCGTCACGGTCGTATGCTCAGACCAAGATCTGGAGCAAGGTTGCCAGTCCATCTCACGGCGGGCCCGCAATCTCGTTCAGAGCTTGCGATGAAGGCGAGTTATCGATTGCAGCATCGGAGAGTGGGCTCATCATGTCTGAGGACTCGGCTGGACTCCCACCCTCAGGTGCGGCATCTGAGTCGCAGGCCGACACGGAACTGATGGCCATGCTTGCCAGGGCAGCTGTGAGTGTCGGGCTGGAGTGGAACCATCTGCTCCCCCATGAACCCTCGCAGCTTGATGATTGATTCCTGGGGCCAGAGCGCTGTTCACGGCCATGCTCTGCCCCCGTTCCTATCTTCCCAGAGGTGCACGATGAGCTCAGGCGTTCGCGGTCCGCACATGGTCCGAAGGTAGCTGTCACTACCCTCGATGGCGGGATGGCAATAGGCTATTCAAGGATTCCCCAAGTGGACCAAGCCGTTGCGGCCCACTTGTAACAGCAAGAACTACCAGAATCCACACCTAATAAAATATCATTTAAAATTCTCAACAGAGCTGACTCTGTACAATGACCAGCTCTGAAACCTGACTGAAATTTATCGAGCATATTATTGATAGCTAAAAAATCATTTAATTGTGCAAGCACCGTTTTTTAAAACTGCTCACATGTGTCCACCGAAGGGGAGATGGGTGTAAGAGCAACTGAAGAAATTATGTAATGGTAGAAAAAAGAACTTTAGAATTTTGACAGTTCTTTGAAATTATATTAGAAAAATAGCTTGATCTGGCTAATTAACTGCTCTTTGAAATGTAATCAAACTGTCTCTCAAAATTTCATAGGACAATTGTAATTATTTTTTAAGCCACTTTCGCTCAGCCTTCCTGCACTCCTGCCTAAGTATATCGACCAGGGCTGAGCCTTGACTTTTTTCTTCCTAATTTTTAATAGAGCCACAATGTTTAAGATGCTAGAACATGACAAGTTGAACTTGATTGGTTCGCGATGGCAGACTTGAAGGTGGCGTGAGTCTCAACACAGACCCTTCCTACGGTTCACATTCTACGGCTGGGCGTATTAGTACAATGTCCTCCCCTTTGGCTTGTCCCTGTACCTGTCTTCACGAAGGTCGCAGTGGCAGCCTCTGCCCCATTAAGGGAAGTGGGCATCTGCACACTCAACTACCACGATGAAAGGCTGATTCAAGCTCACTCTCGAGAGTTACTGTGTGTGCACAGGGATCAGGTGCTTATGCCTGGAGTTCAGTCCGGCAGATTCTCATGTTATCCTGAGACCCTGACCGGGCTACGTGCCCAAGGTTTCTATAACCCCCTTCGGGGATCAGGTAATGAACCTGCAAGCGCTGCCCGGGGAGGAGGCAGACCCAGCCTTAGCTTTGCTGTGTCCGGTGCATGCTTTGCGCACCTATTTGGATCACATGCAGAGCTTTAGACGCGGGTTCGAGCACACTCTACAAGGAGTGTGGCATCCTCGTGGGCACTGGCCAATGGCACCTCTCTAGCAGACATCTGCAGAGCAGCGGGCTGGGCAACACCCAATACCTTTGCAAGATTCTACAATCTCCGAGTTGAGCTGGTTTCGTCAGGTCTGGACCCGTAGAATTCGGTAATATGGAACAACTGGCCGGGTGTACCGCTTGCTCATAGCGCCTTACCCCTTCCCTGAGGTGAAGACATGAGCTCTTGTGCCCCAGTCGAATTCACAAAGTCGTGGACCATGGATGTCCTTCCTCCCTAGCCCTCTGGCCCAGACCCACTACGGGTACTAAGATGCCATGTACTGGAATAGGTGCTCCACAGGTTCCAGTTACCCCGGTAATCCCGTGATGTATTTTCCGTGGTACGGTCCCACTGTTGGCGGACCTGCGTCTCCCTTGGGTGAGTTCCCTCTGCCCCCGACCGCTGTGTTTGTAGAGCTCCTCCCCTTCGAGGCAGGACCTACCATCGCACCTCTTTCACATGCGCTGATAATCCCATGTGAAGTATTTGCCACATATTAACATCCCCTGTAGGGCAGGATGTGGTCTCCAGGGGTTCTTTTCCCCCTGAAAGAATAGGATAGAAAAAAACACCTTCCCTGTTGCGTATTATAGCGTTAGATGGCCCCAGCCACATCTAACACTCTATGGAGAGAAAACAGAGAGAGAAAAGGCAGTGGCTGGCTTCCATGCTAGTTACGTCGCTTCCCCCCTTCAGGAATGTGGGGAACTACATGATGTCTTTTGGGGCATTGGGGAAGGTTACGTGCAGTATGATGCACTTGCTATTTTTGCATGCAGCATCTTGCTTGCACCGGCATCAGCAGGACCTTACACTCGGCTCCTCAGCTCAAAACCTGACTAAAGTGATGCACGCATCCCTCCCTTTATATCCGTATGTCCGGGGAGTGGCATGCAAATTCTGTCTGCCAATTCTCATTGGCCTTTTCTCAAAGATAAGTAGTAACTGAAACTCTCAAGTGAGACCCCTACAGGGAATGGAGGTTACGACAGTAACCAAGACGATACGTCTCATCAATGTCATGACTGCTATGTTGCTCGGATCTGCACCCAAGACTTTCACCCACTGTTGCACTTGTGTATATGGTTGAGTGACAATAAAGGGATTTGATTTGATTTGCTTTAGGGAGTGAATTAGAGGAGATTAGAGTAATTTTTTAAAATAAATTAATTTTTTGCATGTTAGAAGTTTCATGATGAGAGCTTGGTTGGTCGCGCTCACTCTGCACAACGTCAAGGAAACCGCGTTGATGACGTGTGATTGTCTGTGCGAACAAAATGCGTGGCGGTATAGCTTATTTGCACATGACGTCACGACACAGCGTTGCAGTGGCGCGAAATGCAGATGGAGGGCAGGAAGTGATTTTCTACATAGGAAAGCACCATCACAAACTCAAAATGCCTATGGTTTGCATCGTTTATGGTTGCTCAAACCGAGAAACCACAAGGAGCTTTTATTGCGTACCAAGGTTGTTGTTCATGAGGGGGAAAATGCAAGAAATTGACTGAAAAACGCTGGAAAAATGGCTTGTAAACTTGCGTCTGCGGTCTGGAGGAGCCAAGTTGGTAATGCTCATGTGTGCAACTTATGTGGCTATGTTTATGTAACGTTAACCGTATCCGTACTTTGTACATTTAAAGTAATTGTTTTTTCTTCTCTTTGAGCTTGTACCTCTGTAACTGAACAAAAATACATAACTATAGCAAAGCTAATTACAAAGTATTGGCAGGCGAACGTAAATAACTTACCCTGCCATTCAATTACATGTCTTTGGTGGGGTTTCGGCAGATCTTTGAGACTGGTTAACCTAATCACGTAAACAACCGTAACGCTAACAATTAGAGGCACCATAGCGTTTAATGTTTGTTGTTAGGTTATCCACAGGACAAAAAATAAATGCTACTCACTCAAAAACCAAATGGCAGTCATTGTGGAGCACCTTGGTACCATGGAGCCAACCACTAACAAAAAAGTTGTATATATATATATATATATATATATATATTTACATTTCGACCACTTCAATTATTGACTTCTATCAGGATGTGAAGAGACTTTCAACCAGTATAACAAAAACATTTTCTGGAAAAGATTGTACATCCTAGCTTTAACGTCCTACAGCCATCAAGATTTTGGCTGTTGGTGGAATAGGGGCATAAAGGCATGAGTATACTTCAGTTGTCTGTGTTGCTAATGGCAGTATGCATGACGTAAATTTTGTCATCCTGACTGCATGTTGCTTGACTGTACGCATTGTCAGTGCATGCACCGGTCACTAACTCTGCTAAAAGTCACACAGCAGTGTTAAACGTTTCTGTCTGCACTCCGGGTCAATGGAATATATTTATGACTGTCCGATGGCCCGGGGCCAGTGTGATTCAGGCCAGTTGCTAGAACTGTCACTTGCCCAATTGGACCAGTGCTGCATTTATAACATTAGTGCAAGCAAACATCAAGCGAGAGATCACAAAAATTACATGCAGCAAACGATGTCTTCTAACTGAGGAGTGAGCGCGAGTATATTTATCTCACAAAGATGCACAGATGCATAATATACTGGACGCACCAAGTCACAGTCGTGTGCATGCACAAGATCGTGCAGACGCCGAGCGCACTCTTTTCCAAGTGTCTTAGCACCAGCTATTACCAATGTGTTGAAAATAGCAGGACATTTTATTTTGTAGTGAGATTTAATGTGTTTTGCAACATTTTAAGTATCCCCACACATTCAGTTTTCACAGAGCACAAAATCCATCCATCCAACCATCCATCTTCAACCGCTTATCCGAAGTCGGGTCGCGGGGGCAGCTGCTCCAGCAGGGGGCCCCAAACTTCCCTATCCCGAGCCACATTAACCAGCTCTGACTGGGGGACCCCGAGGCCTTCCCAGGCCAGTGTGGAGATCTCTCCACCTAATCCTGGGTCTTCCCCGAGGCCTCCTCCTAGCTGGATGTGCCTGAAACACCTCCCTAGGGAGGCGGCCAGGGGGCATCCTTACCAGATGCCCAAACCACCTCAACTGACTCCTTTCGATGCAAGGAGCAGCGGCTCTACTCCGAGCTCCTCACGGATGACTGAGCTCCTCACCCTATCTTTAAGGGAGAAGCCCGCCACCCTTCTGAGGAAGCCCATTTCGGCTGCGTGTACTCGCGACCTAGTTCTTTCGGTCATGACCCAGCCCTCATGACCATAGGTGAGGGTAGGAACAAAAATTGACCAGTAGATCGAGAGCTTTGCCTTCCAGCTCAACTCTATTTTCGCGACCCCCGCTGCCCCGATTCTCCGGCCAACCTCCCGCTCCATTGTCCCCTCACTCCTGAACAAGACCCGAGGTACTTGAACTCCTTCACTTAGGGCAATACCTCCTTCCCTACCTGGAGTACGCACTCCATCGGTTTCCTGCTGAGAACCATGGCCTCAGATTTAGAGGTGCTAATCCTCATCCCAGCCGCTTAACGCTCGACTGCCAAGTGATCCAGTGAGAGCTGAAGGTCACGGACCGATGATAACATGAAGACAACATTATCTGCAAAAAGCAGCGATGAGATCAACAGCCCACCGAACCGCACACCTTCCCCACCCCGACCACGCCTCGATATCCTGTCCATGAATATCACAAACATGATTGGTGACAAAGCGCAGCCTTGGCGGAGACCAACCCCCACATGGAATGAACTCGACTTCGTGCTGAGGACCCGGACACAGCTCTCGCTTTGGACGTACAGGGATTGGATCGCCCTAAAAAGGGACCCCCCCACCGCGGTGTCTCATTTTCTAAAGGCAGTTTATATATAGTTTATTGTCTCATATTAAACTGATTTTATACAGTGGGTACGGAAAGTATTCAGACCCCCTTAAATTTTTCACTCTTTGTTATATTGCAGCCATTTGCTAAAATCATTTAAGTTTACATTTACATTTATGCATTTGGCAGACGCTTTTATCCAAAGCGACTTACAGTGCACTTATTACAGGGACAATCCCCCCGGAGCAACCCAGAGTTAAGTGCCTTGCTCAAGGACACAATGGTGGTGGCCGTGGGGATCGAACCAGTGACCTTCTGATTTACAGTTATGTGCTTTAGCCCACTACACCACCACCACTCAAAGTTCATTTTTTTCCTCATTATTGTACACACAGCACCCCATATTGACAGAAAAACACAGAATTGTTGACATTTTTGCACATTTATTAAAAAAGAAAAACTGAAATATCACATGGTCCCAAGTATTCAGACCCTTTGCTGTGACACTCATATATTTAACTCAGGTGCTGTCCATTTCTTCTGATCATCCTTGAGATGGTTCTACACCTTCAATTGAGTCCAGCTGTGTTTGATTATACTGATTGGACTTGATTAGGAAAGCCACACACCTGTCTATATAAGACCTTACAGCTCACAGTGCATGTCAGAGCAAATGAGAATCATGAGGTCAAAGGAACTGCCTGAACAGCTCAGAGACAGAATTGTGGCAAGGCACAGATCTGACCAAGGTTACAAAAACATTTCTGCTGCCCTTAAGGTTCATAAGAGCACAGTGGCCTCCATAATCCTTAAATGGAAGACGTTTGGGATGACCAGAACCCTTCCTAGAGCTGGCCGTCCGGCCAAACTGAGCTATCGGGGGAGACGAGCCTTGGTGAGAGAGGTAAAGAAGAACCCAAAGATCACTGTGGCTGAGCTCCAGAGATGCAGTCGGGAGATGGGAGAAAGTTGTAGTAAGTCAACCATCACTGCAGCCATCCACCAGTCGGGGCTTTATGGCAGAGTGGCCCGACGGAAGCCTCTCCTCAGTGCAAGACACATGAAAGCCCGCATGGAGTTTGCTAAAAAACACCTGAAGGACTCCAAGATGGTGATAAATAAGATTCTCTGGTCTGATGAGACCAAGATAGAACTTTTTGGTCTTAATTCTAAGCGGTATGTGTGGAGAAAACCAGGCACTGCTCATCACCTGTCCAATACAGACTCAACAGTGAAGCATGGTGGTGGCAGCATCATGCTGTGGGGGTGTTTTTCAGCTGCAGGGACAGGACGACTGGTTGCAATCGAGGGAAAGATGAATGTGCCCAAGTACAGGGATATCTTGGACGAAAACCTTCTCCAGAGTGCTCTGGACCTCAGACTGGGCCGAAGTTTCACCTTCCAACAAGACAATGACCCTAAGCACACCGCTAAAATAACGAAGGAGTGGCTTCACAACAACTCCGTGACTGTTCTTGAATGGCCCAGCCAGAGCCCTGACTTAAACCCAATTGAGCATCTCTGGAGAGACCTGAAAATGGCTGTCCACCAACGTTTACCATCCAACCTGACAGAACTGGAGAGGATCTGCAAGGAGGAATGGCAGAGGATACCCAAATCCAGATGTGAAAAACTTGTTGCATCTTTCCCAAAAAGACTCATGGCTGTATTAGATCAAAAGGGTGCTTCTACTAAATACTGAACAAAGGGTCTGAATACTTAGGACCATGTGATATTTCAGTTTTTCTTTTTTAATAAATGTGCAAAAATGTCAACAATTCTGTGTTTTTCTGTCAATATGGGGTGCTGTGTACAATAATGAGGAAAAAAAATGAACTTAAATGATTTTAGCAAATGGCTGCAATATAACAAAGAGTGAAAAATGTAAGGGGGTCTGAATACTTTCCGTACCCACTGTATTACAAAAACAGATCTTCAGTTTTATGCTACAGATAGTTAAACATGCTCTTTCCTTCTCAAACTAATGACTCGACAACTTCACAATTTACAAATGAGTCCCACAAACAGACTGAAAATGCACTTGTGTTCATCCCAAAGCAGCAAAGACATCATTCAAAGTGAATTACAGGAAGAAACTCTGAATGTTTCAAGCAGTCAGTAATAAACACATGAGTGAGTTTCATTTGATTTATAACACACAGGAAACATTAAAATACTCACCATTAACAGTTACACTGAATGTTTGAACCTTATTTCTGCTTATCCTGAGCATATAAAGTCCAGAATGTTCAGTTCTGATGTCTCTGATGGTGAGAGATCCAGTTATGATGTTCAACTCCAGTCTGTCTTTAAATCTCCCATCAAGAACATCATCATATACTGGCTTGCTGTTGGCCTTTCCATTGATGAGAGCAATACGAGTCCTACTGGCTTCAGGTCCAAAATACCACCCAATCAGATCACTTTCCTGTTTTATGACATTTATGTCTAGAGTGACTGAATCTCCCTCGATCACTGACTTGATTTCATCCGTGTCATCTCCAAACACACCTGATGAACACAGAAAGTTTCCAGGTTTGTAAACACATGATCAGCACTCACAAGTTACTTTTTCTTAATTATGAGACATTATTCACAGTAGTGTCATAATTAATATTTGATGGGAATGTAAACGAGGCTTTGAGGAACAGAAGAACAGTTTTTCCCCTTCTGTCACTTACTCAACATTGTGTCGAATGAAGTGACACAAGGGTTCTTCCTTGGGAGCCTCGAGTATCTCTGAACTTGAGAAAAGGCCAATGAGAAATTGACAGACAGAATTTGCATGTCCCGCCCCTGGACATACGGGTATAAAGGGAAGAGGGCATGTGTTTATCAGTCAGATTTTTTTCTTCGGAGCCGAGAGGTTGTGCAGCAGCAAGCTGAAGTTCACCACTGTTCCACTGGGCCGCCCCGCTGTCAAGGGTAGTGAGACCAGACGAGTGAAGGGATCGGTTCCGGGCAGTAAATGGTGCCCTCCACGACCTTGTCAGCTTGTCATACACTTGCGGTAATAAATAAATATTACTCCAAGGAAGACCCCTTGTGTCACTTCATTCGACACAACGTCTCGTTCCCTCCCTCAGGGAACGGAGGTTAAAACAGCAACCGTGACATTCTTCAATGACATACAGTGTACAAAGCTGCACAAATCTCCTACATCATATCTTTATTTCTGTTCCTCACAGTTTCATTCATGTAAATATTCTCTGAATAAATGTCTGTAAATAATTCTATAAAGTGGCAAATCCTTACAACAGTTTTACCCTCTCGAATCTTCAGTACTCTTATTAATATTTATGTCACTTTCATTTCAAAAGGGGAGGTATATTTAATCTCTAATGAAATAAACTTTATATTTGAGAAATATGTTTAAAATCATGTTTTTCTTCAATGGCTTCAGTAATATCAATCTATTGCTTTTGCATGATGCTGCAACTCTACAGGGAAGAACTGTAGACGTGTTAAAAATGAGTTTCTCAGTTTGTGTTTATCATTTACAGATGCAGACAGTTATGTTTACACCCATCTGCAAGTGATCAATTATAGACAATTATTGAGATAAAACGAGTCATATTCAGCTGATCACATGATCTAAAATGGCGCTCGTGCTCCATGTGTAGAATAATATAAGAACAGAAGCATACTAAATGTTTTTCCAAAATACTTCTCTACTTTTACTTTTTTCTTCTGTTAATTATTTTAGCAATTTTGTGTTTTACAAATCAACAACAAAAAACCCACATAGTGCCCCTTTAATGGGACAGTTCACCCAAAAAATTGTTTTCTTTCATTATGTATGCACCCAGGGTCTTTCTAATCCTCAAGGATGAAAGATGGGAACAGTGCTCTTGTTTTCCATTCAATGAAAGTGAGTGGTGACTGAGATCAGTTTTATAACTGTGTCTTTTCAACGGAACACAAGAGATGTTAGAGACTGACAGTCTCAGTCACCATTCATGTTCATTGTACATAAAACAAGAACACTTCATCCTCCAAAGTGTCTTGTGTTCACAATAGAAAGTTATCCAGGTTTGGAACAACATGAGGGTGAGTAAATAAGGCATATTTTTCACTTTTGAATGAACTGTTCCTTTAAGTTATTTAAGACATTTAACAAAACAAAAGTGTTTTAGGATAATATATCAGATGACACTGTTGTGAGGAGGAAGAGATCTGCAATCCACATATAAACGAGCACTTCATACAGATCCAATCAACACAATTAATACTTTTATTGTTTTCAAAGTAACATTTTAACAATAAATATGTTTTACACTCTAAAATCTGAAGCTTAAGTGTACATAAAAGTATGTATACAAATAAACAAAATCCATAACAATACTCATGCATTCATTTATAAATCCTCCTACACATGCAATCACAAGTACATACTCGTATTTAGAAGTTTTATGTACTTCTGATACAGTCATTCACTCGCTTACGATTAACAATATTAAAAATGCAAGTAATTTAATATAAAACTGTATTGAAATCTTGTAAATATCATAAGTGTTATATAATACATCACAATGGTCAGTTTGAGTCGTAGTGCGTCCTAACATGCCAAAACAAGGAATCAGCATGATGTAGAATGATGTTTGACCATTGACTTTTTAATTAATTATAATTAAACTTATTAATTATAATATTAAAAGTATAAAAATAATCATGTATAAAATAAAGTTAAATAATGGGAATATCTTACCATTGACAATGAAGAGTTGTAGAGCGATTAAAGTCCAGCAGTGCTTCATGATGTTCTTAAAGAAGCGACAGACTTAAACTCTCTCCAGAAGCGCTACATCTGATGGTATTATGATCTGATGAGGTGTAGAAAAGACAATCTGGTGTGTGTGAATTCCTTTTATCAGCTACAGAAAAACAATTCCCTCCCTCCCTCCTCAACAGATTTCAGCAGAAAGTAGCCTACAGTATTTTTACTCATCAGCCCCAGTCGTTGTTGAGCTCAGACCCTTTTACTGTTTGTACACAAAGATGACGTGGCAACGTATGCGCGCGCTTATTCAAGTACAGCTCGCTGCATCCTGCGGTGGATATTTTTTTAAAATTTTTTTTTAATTTTTTTTTATTGAAATAATCAATACAATCAAAGTAGCAAAAGTTTACAAAAAATACACACAAAACATAAAAAAATAAAATAAAATAAAAAATAAAAATAAATAAATAAATATAAAAAAAACACACTAAAACCCAAGAGTATTAATCAAATAAACACATTGAATATAGTACAATAAACCACAGTCTTAACAGCTTTTTTGTTTTGCATGGAAGAGATAGTAGAAATATATTGTTCCATTTCAGATTTTAGCACTGAAAAAAGTGTTTTATTACCGAATTTACATTTATGGATATAGAATTTGGCAACAAACAAGATTAGGTTTACTAGAAAGAGTGCACCATTGTCCTTCCCACGGTCACTAAAACAACCAAAAATTACATTTTTGTAGTACAGGGAGAACTCAGGAAGAATATTGTCAACTAAAAATGAATTAATGTCTTTCCAGAGCTTAAATGTGAATTCACAAGACCAAAATAAATGTGAAATAGTTTCAGGATGCAAGCCACAAAAGGAGCATTTTACATCAATGTCATTCCTAAACTTGTTTAAGCAAACATTAGTGGGGTAAAACCTGTGTAGTAACTTGAATGAGACTTCTTTAATTTTGTTAGTTAAAAGGAACTTCTGAGGTAGGGACCAGACTTTTTCCCAGTCTATGTTAAGGTCAAACTTATTCCAATAGAAGGATGCAGGAGAAATAGAGACTAGGTCCGTCTGAAACAAGGATCTAATTTTGGAGTTCGATGCTTTATTGGTAGAGAAACAGACTTTACCTAACGGAAGCTGAGTTGGATCAGGAGGTGACATTGACAACGGCGGAGAGATATCACAAGACCTGAATAACATCACGAAGACCTGAGGGCACAGCATCAAAAACTATAGAGAATTCTCTTGGGCTTACTGGAATCTTATATTTGGCAAGAAATTCTGAATAACTGAATAGTAGTCCATTCTTATTAAAGAGTTGGCTGACTAATAAAATACCATTGTTGAACCAATTATCATAAAAAGTGACTTGTTCTTATAAACAATATTAAAATTGTTCCATATATAACACCTCTGTGGAGAGAAGTTATGCTTGTAAAGTAAAGCCCATGCCAAAAGAGCCTGTTGGTGGAAATTGGAGAGTTTAACTGGGATTTTTTGTATTTTATAGTTTCAGAGCAGAATAAATTTTAGGCCACCTAACTGTGAAAAGACATAATGAGAAATAAAATTCCAGATGGAAGTAGGGTGTTTGAGATATTGCTTGATCCAATTTATCTTGAATGTGTTGCTGAGCGAGCTTAAGTCTACGAAATTTAAGCCCCCCTTGTTGTAAGAATTCAGAACTACAGACTTACGAACATAGTGAGTTTTATTTTTCCATAGAAAATTAAATAGCATCTTATCGACAGATTTACAAAAGGAGTTATCTACATGTAAAGACTGAGCAGCATAGGTTAAATGAGAAATACCTTCCGCCTTGGTGATTAGAACTGCCTTTCAAAGAAAGATCTCTTTGTAACCATCGGTTGAAAACCTTTTGCGTTTTTTCAATGAGGGGAGAAAAGTTTAACTTACCTCTGGCTTTTCTATCTTTGGTGATATGAACACCAAGATATGTGACTGAATCTCTTACAGGGATATTACACACTACGGAAGCAGAGCAGTTATTCACTGGTAACAGTTGACATTTGCTAAGATTGAGGGTGAGACCAGAAGCTTTGGAAAAAGAGCGAATGAGATTAATCGCAACTGAAACCTGTGAAGCATCTGCCAAAAACAGGGCTGTATCGTCCGCCAACTGACTGATTAAAATATGATTATTTGCCACACTAATACCTTTAATAGGACTGTTTTTAATGTGTAAATTAAGAAGTTGGGCAGCGAGAAGGAACAGGTAAACAGAAAGAGGACACCCTTGCCGTACTCCACGCTTTAAATCAAACCTTGGGGATGTACCATTGCTTAATTTAATAGAACCGTTTCCATTAGTGTACAAAGTTTGGACCGATCTGCAGAAGAACTGACCAAAACCGAACTTTAAGGTTTCCAATATAAAATCGTGTTCTAAAGAATCAAAGGCTTTGTAAAAGTCTAAGAAAAAAATTAAACTGTCTTCATGAACTAGCTCAGAGTAGTCTAATAAATCTAAAACCAATCTCACATTATTTGAGATATGTCTATTATGCATGAACCCAGATTGGCTCTCATCAATAATAGAGTCTAGTACGGATTTCAGTCTCTTGGCAAGTATCAGAGCAAAAATCTTATAGTCACTATTTAATAAGGAAATGGGGCTCAATTATCTAACAGGAGAGAATCTTTCTTAGGCTTAGGAATGAGTGTAATTAGACCCTGACTTAATGTAGGTGGCAAGGAACCTCTATAAACACTCTCAGCAAAAACTTCTTTTAAAAACGGGCTAGGCTCAGAGAAAAATGCTTATAAAATTCGGCAGTAAAGCCGTCCGTACCAGGTGATTTATTAATTTTTAGTTGATTAATAGCATTAGTAATTTCATTTAGAGAAATAGGGGCATCACAAAAGTCACAATTAGCTTCAGAAATCTGACTGATATTAGGAATAGAATTAAAGAAACATGTGGCATCTTGAGGACAATATCTAGAGGTGTAAAGATCACTGTAAAATCTAGCACAAAACTTGGCAATTTTCTTTGAATCGTCAGTAATTGTTCCATCAATACTTAAATGTTGAATGGTGTTATTTTTTGATTGCTGCTTTTCTAGTCTAAAGAAATATGCAGAATTCTGCTCACCCTCTTCGAGCCACTTACGGCGAGATCTCACAAAAGCACCTTCCGCTTTTCTTTTATATATCTCGTCCAACCTATGCTGCTGATTAGTAAGCTCCAACTGTTCTGACTCAGTAAGTACATCTAAGGGCTTAGAAGTTAAAGACGCAATTTTACGTGATAGTGTCGTTTTCCTCTGTTCTTCTTTTTTAGCTAAATCACAACTGTATTTCCTGAGAAATTTAGCAATTTCATACTTTAACAACTCCCAGTTATTGCTAAAAGATTCTCACTTTGAGCTTTGTCCCAGTAAAGCCGAATAAAACTGTCAATTTTAGAAGTCACTTCCTTATGTTTAAGGAGAGTACTATTAAGTTTCCAATATGAGGTTTTAGGAGAGCCGGGAGAGAGAGAAGGAATGAGAATTTGAATAGTCTTATGATCAGATGGGGCGCTGGTAAAATGCTCGCAGCTACATTTTTCAGATCCTTGGATATAAGCCAGAAATCAATGCGAGACTGCCTTGATAACGTTTTGTTGCTCCATGTATATGATTTCTGTAGCGGGTGAGTATCTCTCCATATATCGGTTAAATTAAAACTATGTAAGAGCGTCTTCACATAAATATTAGAGGAGTCCGCATTCCTTGCAGGCAACCTGTCCAGGCAATTATCTAACACGGTATTAAAATCCCCGCCCAAAACGATAGAAGAGTTTGGGAATTTAGACAACCAGTAAGAGAGTCGTTCTTCCAAATTATCAAAAAAACTGTTGTTCTCTGTTTGAGAATTGAAGCCATAAGCATTCACTATAATATAATTTACTCTAGCAATTTCTAGAACTAAAAAAATGTAATGACCGCTTTTGTCACAGTCAGAGTTTAAAACTTTTCCACTAAAGCGTTTTTTTAAAATACAAACACCAGCTGAGCTCAGATCCGTGGAGATAGCCACAGGTCACCCCCCACTGTGATTTCCAAAAGTTAGCATCCTGTTCAATTGAGTGTGATTCCTGTACAAAACAAAAGTCAGTATTAAGCTGTTTACAGTATAAAAATATAGCCTTTCGTTTAAGGTGGTTTCTTAAACCTCTTGTGTTTAAAGACATAATAGATAAAGACATAAGGAAAAAAAATAGAATAAAATAAATGAATACAAGAAAAACTAGACCAGAAAAATGGTATAGCGTATACGGAAATAAGTAGAATAAGGTCTCTACAAAAGCGCCAACATGGGTCTGAGAACCGCAAACCTTATGTGAAATTTGTGAACATATGCTATCAGTACAATCAAACAGACTGTAGACATTTTATGAAGAGGGTCCTTTATAAGGAAAACCTAAAAATTAATTATTTATTTAATCCCCCCCAGGAAAAGTAACTAAACATAAATGAAAGGCTAATAGACAGCTTTGATCCGCTATTGAGCCGTTATAGTTTGAGGCATCAAAATAAAAATAAAAATATTTCTGAACATAGAGTGACAAGCTATGCATTAACAAGCATGTTAGAACAATTTTTGACACTCCTCTGCTCCAAAGAGCAACTTTGATTCTGTAACATAAATAGCAGGTATTAAAACCTGACTAAATCACATAAAGAACATATAAAGTAAAGACAGCCTTAAGCTGTGTACTAGAATTACCTCATCTACAAAGTCTCAAGGAGGGAGAATTTCCTTTCCACCCACAAAAGCACGACCGCCCACAAAGAAAGCTGACTTGCCATCTTTCCGGGCCTGATCAACAAAGGGCCACAGTTTCTTTCTTTTCTCTCTGTCCTCTGCCGACAAGTCCTCCGCCAGTTTGAGGTTTCTGGTCTTCAGGAAGCCGGAGTTCTTTGCAGAGCGCCACACGGCATCACGGTAGAATCTGGAAGAGAAGCGCAGGATGACACCTCTCGGTTGAATGTTACCAGGCTTCCTGGGGCCAAGGCGGTGAACGACGTCTATGGCATCTGGAAGCCTGGTTTTAGCCTCTGGAAGCAGACCCTGGCATATCCGGATGATCTCAAGTCGCAGATCCTGCTGATCATTTTCGTCTAGGCCGTAGAGCTTGAGATTCCAGCGTCGGGAGTACGCTTCTAATTGAGAAACACGCTGCTCAGTCTTGTCAGTATTAACTTTGCAGGCCTCAATCAGCGAATCACAGCGGTCAACTCTCTCTTTAACACTTTTAACTTCAGCACAAACAGCATCAAAGGAATCTTTAATACCGGCGATCTGCTTGGTGTTTTCTGTAACTGCCATCTTCACGTCGGCAATCACCATGGAGTTGTCACTGACCAACTTTTCCAAGGCATCTGACCTGCTGTTTATCAGCTGCGAGAGGGAGGAAAGCTGGGAGAGGATTGCGGCAGTTGTCGTATCTTCCACACGTCTACATTTAGGTGCAGGTGATAAAACCGGGGTAATGGGAAGTTGCGGAAAATTATCATCCACTAACGAGACCTTCAGTACCTCCGTGTCTGACTCGAGGTAGTCGTGCATGTTGTCAATGAGCATGTTGTTTGAATCTGACTGCTCAGTGGGAGCTAACGTTTCAGCCATGTTGGTAAAACACGTACCAGCCAGCGCTTTTTTAGCGCCGCTTTTCCTCTTCTCCTGAGACTTCATTTTACCAGCAAAAGTAACCAGAATACAGCCGGACAAACGCGGTACATGAACTAAAAGCAAAAAGTCAGTTTTATACACACTTTAACTATATAAAAACAGTTCGGTTTGCGGGGCTCAGAGAAACACATCCACTCAGAGTGCCATCTTGGTCGACCCCCTCCTGCGGTGGATATCCAACCCGGCCCACATCCAAGTGTGACGTCAGAAGCCACGCCCATCCAAGTGTGATGTCGGAAGCCACGCCCATCCAAGTGTGACGTCGGAAGCCTCGCCCATGTCCAAATACGGCACGTGACTCGATTTGTTGTACGCATGCGCAAAATGCCGCTGCTTCCTGTCGGAAATATGTTTACGGTGTAACAATTCACCTTACACTAAACAGCAAGGGAACAATACAACATGCAAACATAAGGTAACGGGTGGATCTAATAATACCTGCTGGGGTGATTACAGTCAACGGCCTGCTTACTTTCGTTAAACAAGTTTCCCAACGTGTATTTAAAGACCAAGTTTATATTGCGTCGGACAATACACAGTAGACGCTGAAGGCGCGGCTGCACTCCGACACATCAAACAAACATATTGCAAACCTTATCACAATTTCCCACACACAATTAACCCCCCAAACCCCAATGTCCCAGCGGATTAAATGTTCATTCAAACAACTCAAAATCCAGTTTGAATTAAAGGGGTCATGACATGAGAAACCAAATTTGCCTTGATCTTTTGGTATATAAGAGGTCTTTGTATCATTAAAACGTCCTGCAAGTTTAATATTTTAAGACGTCCTCCCCATTCTAAACGAATCATTTATTTAATCAAGCTCAAAATACAGCTGGTTCTGGATTCATGGTTAGAAGTGACGTGTCGGTTAGAAGTGACGTAACAGCGTTTGCATATGACCGCCTCCAGCACAAGATAACTACGCTTTTAGCGCAAGACAACTACGCTAATTTCGTATCGCCGTGCGCCTCACAAGTGTTCAGTCGATGGACAGCGAGCTCTGACAGAGACTACTTGTGCACAGGAAAATTACGATGCCACACAGATGTGCTGTTCCTGGCTGTGGTCAAACAAAACCTCTGAATAAGCTGCCGAAAGATCCAGACGTCAGGGAAAAATGGATGCAGTTTATTTTTTGCGGACGTCCCAGTCACGGCAGTGTTAACTTAAGCGTTTGTTCTGTACATTTTAAGGATGACTGTTTTGAGAACAAATCTCAATATGATGCTGGCTTTGCCAGAAAACTGTTGCTCAAAGATAAGTCCGTGCCGACTATTCTGGGAACAACGACGACGCAAACTGTAAGTAATCTATTTTACGCTGAATCCGCAAATGTTCTGGCTGGGGGCGTCAATAATTGATACATAGGCACTGACGTTAGCCAATCATAACAGTGGGCGTTAACACTGAAGTCTTAAATGGAAAACGCCCCCAAAACAGACTGTTTGAATCAGAGGATGAGAAACAGGGTGGGAAAAGGTCATAAATCACTAGATTTTAAAAGTTTTTCTTAAAAAAAAATATATTAATACTATAATTGCACCTAAGGGAACATAATAATACAATAAAAAAAACCATGTCATGACCCCTTTAAGTGTCCTCCTCGATATTGAGTAGAAGAAAAAATACGACTAGATGAAGCATGGCGAAACGCCGCAGTCCACAGGTAACTTACGCAACCTCGCCACAGTCTGTTTAGCCGTTTGGATGATGTAGCAAGTCCAGGAAAAATCACGACATATAATCCATCAAAAATACTTTTTGTCCCTTTATTGTGTTCCTCTGGCAAACATTACACAGAACCCGCTAAACACACCGCTTCCCCGGGTACACTCCAGAGCCCACGTCACTTCCCACTCTCCTTTTAAAACTTATCCGGTGGGCAAAAACAATGAGTGAGAAAAAAAATTACATAAAAGGAAAATCCTTACAACAATCTGTGATTACACTATAGGCATCTGATTTAACAGTTCTTTCTTTCTTTCTTTCTTTTTTTTTTACATGTGAAGGAAAAACCAATAGCTACACACAAAGCATATTTACCCACACATTAAAAACTGTATGAAAGCAGAATAGGTGACTATTACAACAGTTGTTATCATAGTTATTGGTTTATAATAAAGATGAGGTTATTTGTGTAGAGGTGTGACGCTACAGATTATTGGTGCAGTTAAATTGTGACGCTTTGGCAGGCTTGGAATGGTCTAAATCACAATCACTCCCTTAACAGCTGTATTAGACAATACGTTACCTCTGCATTGCTCACTGGTTTTGTAAGTGTAGCGCCCCCTAGGCCTATTTCCTGGTACTAAAGGGCGTGCCTGGGCTCTTAAATTAATCCCAGTAAACTGTATATAATATATAGAATTCTTGCTGACCTCCTGTTTAAATGTCTGCTTGTGTAACTTTACATGTGCTTTGAATAACTAATAAACTTTTAAACCACAACCCTGTATACTTACTTGTGGGTAACTGACTTAAACCATATTCACATGAGATGTCATTTACATATTCAATCTATTACCCAATGATATCTTACACTAAATAAATACTCAGGACTCAGTTATTGGAATGTTAAATAAAAATAGAGTTTACTGAATAAATAAAATATTAAATTCGCCAAAAGAATGAATTCTCAATGTAAACAAAACAACAACAAAAATAAGTTACAAAATGTATCAATGAAGTATTCAACAAATCACCTCAAATCTCAAGTTTGAATTAGCCTCAATGTAAAAAAAATACAAAAAATTACACGTACCTCAATAGCCTCAAAATGTAGTAAGCTTAGAAACGTGTAGGCTAAAATACAGCACATAACACATCATGAAACACACACACACACACACGGCCCACGCGCGCACACACACTACACGTGAGTCATCCAGCCCTAGCCGGCAAATGAGCCAAAACCTAACAGTTAACCGTTGCAGGCCTGGAGCGTCGCTTGTGTTCGGTGTGGCCAAACAAAATGACCCCTTCACTCCCTTTAGAGCAAAAGAAACAATTTAAAGATACCTTAATCCCAAGTGATGGTTCTTCCGTCGAATTACCGCACCGTCACAGGCAGTCTCTCACGCGCGATGACCAGGGGCTGGCAATCACTCACGCGACCGGCATCCTCACAGTGGCGAGATGTTAACTTCAGCAAAACGTCAACAACTACAAAGTCTTCGGCTTCCAAGTTCACAATTCAGTCCGATTTGTGTGCACAAAACCTAAACAAAGTCCAACTGGCAAATATACAACGTTTGTCACGTTCTATTTTACAGTTTAACCACTAAAACATGGAGCAAGTCCTCGACGCATCTCAGCTATCCCGTCTCTTCCTCCCTTCCGGATTGCGACCTTTCACCTACATGTCCCTCCATGCATACAAAAGTCATATAGTAAAATATTTTTTACCACCAAACATCAAAATATTACATGTTACATTATACATTTCACTTCACCAATGAAATCCTTTAAACAAAAACTCTTAAAATAAATTAAACATACTTGAAACAAACACAATTGTATATCAAACTACAACTCCCATAACCCCTTTTATTTACCTAAAATGAATAGAATGGATATGAACTACAATACATTTGTTTCTTGAGCTTACTTCTAAATTCTAATATTGTATAACATTAAAATAATTTCTTTAGTTCTAATGTGCAATTATGAACTTAATGTAATCCAAGTTATTTAGTTAACTTAAATGCTTTTTAGCCCTGCGCTACACAAGTTAATGATATGGTAGTACAAGTAAACAATGTACCTTAAAACGATATTTTTGTATTTCTCTTGTATTTCTGTTACACAAATGGTAATCAATAATCATGGTTTTGCTATAATAAACGTATAAGGGAGCATCTATACTTAAACTAAAACGAGTTTGTCACTTTCTTAATTATATGGGATCCAAACTGCACTTATAGTTACCCCTTCTAAATAAAAATAAATGTAAACTTTTTTTTTTACATTTCTTTCTATGTGGTTATAGAAATATTGCATTTTAACAACCAAATTAAGAATTCACTTATTAGCTAATGCCTGTTATAGCAAATGACATTGAAATCAAATAATAGAACAGCAGAATGGAATTTATGTAAACCTTAAATTAAAGAACCAATATGGTGAAACTCGAAAAATTTGAATATCGTGCAAAAGTTCATTTATTTCAGTAATTCAACTAAAAGCTGATACTAATATATAATATGGACTCATTACATGCAAAGTGAGATATTTCAAGCCTTTATGTGTTATAAATTTGATGATTATGGCTTACAGCTATGTTGAATTACTGAAATAAATGAACTTTTGCACAATATTCGAATACATATGTAGTATCTGCCATGCAGTATACCTTATTTCAAGTCTGACTACGCCACCCCCTGATGATGGGCAAGAGGAACCACAAATCTTCCTGTGAATAATAATATGTTTATCCCCGCAAAGGGACAGTCAAGAAGAGGCAGATATAAAAATTTATTCCAAATTTATTATACATTTTAGTGCAAAAAGACGTAGAATAGTTATTAAAATGGATCTTAAAAAGACTGGAATAAATGACTGGCGGATTTTCCTCAATCTAGGAAGGTCGGATCAGCCAATGCAAAACCCCTGTTTAGGAGGCCCCTGGGGAGACAGAAACAGGAGACAGCAACCCAGCACCAGTTGAAGCATGCAACACAGCAAGCTCTACACACTTAAGATCTTTAGATACCACTACAAAATATCACACCGTGTTGTAGTTATAAGTACACACCAATACAGTGTCTCTCCCAGTGTGGTCCCCTAAAGAGAAGGGGCAAAGGATCAGTATGGATCTGGCCTTGTACAAGGATAAACTACACAGAAAACATAGTTAGGGAGGAGAACCATCAGCATAAATGGCAACACTTAGTCAAGAAAAATAAAATAAAAATGCTACTATAAATGTGGCACATGAGTGACAAAATTAACCAAACAACAACAAAAAAAAAAAATCAAACAACAGGAAACAATAAAGAAATGCTTATCAATCACATGAAAACAGTGGCTGGCCTGGTCCCTTTTCAAAAGAAACCAAGCATGTTAGTTACCAACCTCATTAAACAGCATAGCATAGTCAACTCAAACATAACTAAAAAATATAGGCCTACTTTTCCAGTATGCTCAACTGTCCCACAGCGCATTAACACATGCAGAGAAAAGGTGAATGCTCCGTTGCTACAGACAGAGAAAGTCATTAAAACTTGTTTCAAATGCAAGTATAAAACATTCAATGGAAAATGTACATATTGAGGCATTTACCAGTGCAGCCCAACATCTCGAGTCACACTGGGGGTGATCGCATATAGGTTAAACCCCCAGACAGAAGCCTGTGTCCTCCGTGAAGAGTAAGCACACGCTTCTAAAATTACCCTTAAAAAAATAAATAAATATTAAAATTCAATAGCAGTGATTAAACATGTTCTACAATGACCAGTTATACCTGCAAAAAAAAAAAAGGGAGCCCAACTCACACAAGTGTCCAGCATCAACACAGCAAAAGTATGCCTTGCAGGCAGCAAACATTTATCACTTCCTAATTAGTCATGTGACCGTATCATTAGATTAGATCGTATGATCCCGGGTGTTGAGTGAATGTGCTGCAGCAGTGTTGCATGCCTGCCTGAGTAGATCCCCACACATAAAAAACAGTTAATCTCTGGCTTCCCCTTCTGTTGAGTACACCCTAGGGTCAAACCATGGTACAAAAACAATTATTTAAGGAATTGATACATTTAAGATAACGATACAATAATTTGCAGCATAGTTAAAAAAATATGTTAATGTTTTCCCTAATTAAAACATCGGCCCTTGGAGAATCTTTACTATGAGTTAGTCTTTAAAGATGAATAAATGTGAACATTGTTAAAGTACCACCAAATGTTCCTCAGATCCCTGTAACTTCACAATAAAGTCCACTAGTTTCTTTTCTTCAGCTGTGCGGACATTGACAGCTTCAATGTGGGCTGGGACTTTCTCAGAGATCGCTTTCTGTCTTGGCACTCTGTAGACAGGCTGAAGAGTTCCTTGGACCAAGCTTCTGGCCTCATCAGTCCAGAAGGCAAACCGCTGACCATGCCTTTCAAACATTAAGAAGATTAATCTAAAGCACTGCATAGGCAAAAGCATACACAAATGTCTGATTGAGTGGAAGGTAGCTCCAGTCTGTTTGTACACAAAAATTAATGCAATACCTATAAACAATTGTGACCATGGTACCATATAGTTGCAGCTGCATACAGAGTGAGGAAACTATTGTAAACATTACCTATTTACCTTACCTACATGAAGCTAAATGGATGATAGTCATTATTCATATCTAGTGAACATGGCGATTTTAATAAATAAGCCAAGGCACAAAATTAACAATAGACTGTAAATGAAAACATAACAAATGTAATAAAAAAACAGCACAAGGTATTAAAACCAGCAAAAGTTACAGAAATTAATATACCGGTACACATATTGTTTAGTGGTGTCATACCCTTCTATTTTGAAGCGCTCCATCAGAAGGAGACACCACCACTTTTGAATGGAAGGCATGTCCATCTGAAAGATGTGTGACAGTGATGAGGAGAATCTTTAGTTCATAATGTATCCATTTTCTTCAAGATGAAGAGTGTGCACTCAGACAACATGTAAAGTGAGAAATTTCCTTTTACATTTTTTTTTTTTTTAAATCAACTAACCTCCTCGAAGTCAAACCCCACACCTGTCACAATGCAAAGGGTATACTGAAATATAAAAGACAGAAAAAATTAATCACAATGTTGACAGAAACTTGTACATACTTGCCAAATAAACTGACCTTACCATAAGCATGAAAATCCCACAGTCATTTCCACAGATCTGGTGTGGCAATCTCTAAAAGCAACAAAAAAGGTAACATACATGTCAAATAGATGAAAGCATTACCATCTCGGTTACATTATGACATCTATGATATGCAGAATATGGGATATAATAATATTTGTTTGGAGTAGCTAAATATGCATTTATTAATCACCGCAATATCATGTCCAGTCTTTTCAGTCCAGCTCCCAGGATACATTTTTTGTGCAAGATTTCTACAGAAAAAAAATAAAAGGATAAGAACGTAGCCGAAATATATCAGTACAGGCTATAAGAACGTAGCCGAAATATATCAGTTCAGGCTATAAGAACGTAGCCGAAATATATCAGTACAGGCTATAAGAACGTAGCCGAAATATATCAGTACAGGCTATAAGAACGTAGCCGAAATATATCAGTTCAGGCTATAAGAACGTAGCCGAAATATATCAGTACAGGCTATAAGAACGTAGCCGAAATATATCAGTTCAGGCTATAAGAACGTGAGCCGAAAATATATCAGTACAGGCTATAAGAGCGTGAGCGAAATATATCAGTACAGGCTATAAGAACGTAGGCGAAATATATCAGTTCAGGCTATAAGAACGTAGCGAAATATATCAGTACAGGCTATAAGAGCGTGGCGAAATATATCAGTACAGGCTATAAGAACGTGAGTCGAAATATATCAGTACAGGCTATAAGAACGTGGCGAAATATATCAGTACAGGCTATAAGAACGTGAGCGAAATATATCAGTTCAGGCTATAAGAACGTAGCGAAATATATCAGTACAGGCTATAAGAACGTAGTCGAAATATATCAGTTCAGGCTATAAGAACGTAGCCGTAAACATATCAGTACAGGCTATAAGAACGTGAGCGAAATATATCAGTACAGGCTATAAGAACGTAGCGAAATATATCAGTTCAGGCTATAAGAACGTAGCGAAATATATCAGTACAGGCTATAAGAGCGTAGCGAATATACAGTACAGGCTATAAACGTGGCAGTATCAGGGCTATAAGAACGTGAGTCGAAATATATCAGTACAGGCTATAAGAACGTAGCCGAAATATATCAGTTCAGGCTATAAGAACGTAGTCGAAATATATCAGTACAGGCTATAAGAACGTGAGTCGAAAATATATCAGTACAGGCTATAAGAACGTAGCTGAAACATATCAGTTCAGGCTATAAGAACGTAGCTGAAATATATCAGTACAGGCTATAAGAACGTAGCTGAAATATATCAGTACAGGCTATAAGAGCGTGGCGAAATATATCAGTTCAGGCTATAAGAGCGTGGCGAAATATATCAGTTACAGGCTATAAGAACGTGGCGAAATATATCAGTTCAGGCTATAAGAGCGTGGCGAAATATATCAGTTCAGGCTATAAGAGCGTGAGCTGAAATATATCAGTTCAGGCTATAAGAGCGTGGCGAAATATATCAGTTCAGGCTATAAGAGCGTGGCGAAATATATCAGTACAGGCTATAAGAGCGTGGCGAAATATATCAGTACAGGCTATAAGAGCGTGGCGAAATATATCAGTACAGGCTATAAGAACGTAGCCGAAATATATCAGTACAGGCTATAAGAACGTAGCGAAATATATCAGTACAGGCTATAAGAACGTAGCGAAATATATCAGTACAGGCTATAAGAACGTAGCGAAATATATCAGTTCAGGCTATAAGAGCGTAGGCGAAATATATCAGTACAGGCTATAAGAACGTAGCCGAAATATATCAGTTCAGGCTATAAGCGAGCGAAATATATCAGTTCAGGCTATAGACGAGCAAATATATCAGTACAGGCTATAAGAGCGTAGCGAAATATATCAGTTCAGGCTATAAGAACGTGAGTCGAAATATATCAGTTCAGGCTATAAGAACGTGGCGAAATATATCAGTACAGGCTATAAGAGCGTGGCGAAATATATCAGTACAGGCTATAAGAGCGTGGCGAAATATATCAGTACAGGCTATAAGAGCGTGAGTCGAAATATATCAGTACAGGCTACATAAGAACGTAGCCGAAATATATCAGTACAGGCTATAGAGAACGTGAGTCGAAACATATCAGTACAGGCTATAAGAGCGTGGCGAAATATATCAGTACAGGCTATAAGAACGTAGTCGAAATATATCAGTTCAGGCTATAAGAACGTGAGTCGAAACATATCAGTACAGGCTATAAGAACGTGGCGAAATATATCAGTACAGGCTATAAGAGCGTGGCGAAATATATCAGTTCAGGCTATAAGAGCGTGGCGAAACATATCAGTTCAGGCTATAAGAGCGTAGCGAAACATATCAGTTCAGGCTATAAGAGCGTAGCCGAAATATATCAGTACAGGCTATAAGAGCGTGGCGAAATATATCAGTTCAGGCTATAAGAGCGTAGTCGAAACATATCAGTTCAGGCTATAAGAGCGTAGCGAAACATATCAGTTCAGGCTATAAGAGCGTAGCTGAAATATATCAGTTCAGGCTATAAGAACGTAGTCGAAACATATCAGTACAGGCTATAAGAGCGTAGCGAAACATATCAGTACAGGCTATAAGAGCGTAGCGAAATATATCAGTACAGGCTATAAGAGCGTGGCGAAATATATCAGTTCAGGCTATAAGAGCGTAGCGAAATATATCAGTACAGGCTATAAGAACGTAGCGAAATATATCAGTACAGGCTATAAGAACGTGGCGAAATATATCAGTACAGGCTATAAGAGCGTAGCTGAAATATATCAGTTCAGGCTATAAGAGCGTAGCGAAATATATCAGTTCAGGCTATAAGAGCGTGGCGAAATATATCAGTACAGGCTATAAGAGCGTGGCGAAATATATCAGTACAGGCTATAAGAGCGTGGCGAAATATATCAGTTCAGGCTATAAGAGCGTGGCGAAATATATCAGTTCAGGCTATAAGAGCGTAGCCGAAATATATCAGTTCAGGCTATAAGAGCGTAGCCGAAATATATCAATTCAGGCTATAAGAGCGTGGCGAAATATATCAGTTCAGGCTATAAGAACGTGGCGAAATATATCAGTTCAGGCTATAAGAACGTAGCGAAATATATCAGTACAGGCTATAAGAACGTGGCGAAATATATCAGTACAGGCTATAAGAACGTAGCGAAATATATCAGTACAGGCTATAAGAACGTAGCCGAAATATATCAGTACAGGCTATAAGAACGTGAGCGAAACATATCAGTTCAGGCTATAAGAGCGTGGCGAAACATATCAGTACAGGCTATAAGAACGTAGCTGAAACATATCAGTTCAGGCTATAAGAACGTAGCCGAAATATATCAGTACAGGCTATAAGAACGTAGCCGAAATATATCAGTACAGGCTATAAGAACGTAGCCGAAATATATCAGTACAGGCTATAAGAACGTAGCCGAAATATATCAGTTCAGGCTATAAGAACGTAGCGAAATATATCAGTTCAGGCTATAAGAACGTAGTCGAAATATATCAGTACAGGCTATAAGAACGTGAGTCGAAACATATCAGTTCAGGCTATAAGAACGTAGCCGAAATATATCAGTACAGGCTATAAGAACGTAGCCGAAATATATCAGTACAGGCTATAAGAACGTAGCCGAAATATATCAGTACAGGCTATAAGAACGTAGCCGAAATATATCAGTACAGGCTATAAGAACGTAGCCGAAATATATCAGTTCAGGCTATAAGAACGTAGCCGAAATATATCAGTTCAGGCTATAAGAACGTAGCCGAAATATATCAGTTCAGGCTATAAGAACGTAGCCGAAATATATCAGTACAGGCTATAAGAACGTAGCCGAAACATATCAGTTCAGGCTATAAGAACGTAGCCGAAATATATCAGTACAGGCTATAAGAACGTAGCCGAAATATATCAGTACAGGCTATAAGAACGTAGCCGAAACATATCAGTTCAGGCTATAAGAACGTAGCGAAATATATCAGTACAGGCTATAAGAACGTAGTCGAAATATATCAGTACAGGCTATAAGAACGTAGTCGAAACATATCAGTTCAGGCTATAAGAACGTAGTCGAAATATATCAGTTCAGGCTATAAGAACGTGGCGAAATATATCAGTACAGGCTATAAGAACGTAGTCGAAATATATCAGTTCAGGCTATAAGAACGTAGCCGAAACATATCAGTACAGGCTATAAGAACGTAGCCGAAATATATCAGTTCAGGCTATAAGAACGTAGCCGAAATATATCAGTTCAGGCTATAAGAACGTAGCCGAAACATATCAGTACAGGCTATAAGAACGTAGCCGAAATATATCAGTTCAGGCTATAAGAAAGTAGCCGAAACATATCAGTACAGGCTATAAGAACGTAGCCGAAATATATCAGTTCAGGCTATAAGAACGTAGCCGAAACATATCAGTTCAGGCTATAAGAACGTAGCCGAAACATATCAGTACAGGCTATAAGAACGTAGCCGAAACATATCAGTACAGGCTATAAGAACGTAGCCGAAACATATCAGTACAGGCTATAAGAACGTAGCCGAAATATATCAGTTCAGGCTATAAGAACGTAGCTGAAACATATCAGTTCAGGCTATAAGAACGTAGCCGAAATATATCAGTTCAGGCTATAAGAACGTAGCCGAAACATATCAGTTCAGGCTATAAGAACGTAGCTGAAATATATCAGTACAGGCTATAAGAACGTAGCCGAAACATATCAGTACAGGCTATAAGAACCTAGCTGAAACATATCAGTTCAGGCTATAAGAACGTAGCCGAAATATATCAGTACAGGCTATAAGAACGTAGCCGAAACATATCAGTTCAGGCTATAAGAACGTAGCCGAAACATATCAGTTCAGGCTATAAGAACGTAGCTGAAATATATCAGTACAGGCTATAAGAACGTAGCCGAAACATATCAGTTCAGGCTATAAGAACGTAGCTGAAACATATCAGTTCAGGCTATAAGAACGTAGCCGAAACATATCAGTTCAGGCTATAAGAACGTAGCCGAAACATATCAGTTCAGGCTATAAGAACGTAGCTGAAATATATCAGTACAGGCTATAAGAACGTAGCCGAAACATATCAGTACAGGCTATAAGAACCTAGCTGAAACATATCAGTTCAGGCTATAAGAACGTAGCCGAAATATATCAGTACAGGCTATAAGAATGTAGCCGAAACATATCAGTACAGGCTATAAGAACCTAGCTGAAACATATCAGTTCAGGCTATAAGAACGTAGCCGAAATATATCAGTTCAGGCTATAAGAACGTAGCCGAAACATATCAGTACAGGCTATAAGAACCTAGCTGAAACATATCAGTTCAGGCTATAAGAACGTAGCTGAAATATATCAGTACAGGCTATAAGAACGTAGCTGAAACATATCAGTTCAGGCTATAAGAACGTAGCCGAAATATATCAGTTCAGGCTATAAGAACGTAGCCGAAACATATCAGTTCATATCATAGCCAAAGTATAAATTGCTATATGAACATGTCAAATAGTATGCCTCCTTTGTGAACCCAAAAATCGCTCTGTAATCAGCATCACCAAATCTAGACTCATGCAATGTGTAATGTGAGTCTAAAAAGAACATCTCTCTCATGAGTGGCTTCATGACCTATAATGTGGTATTTGGTAAAAGATACACAACATTGTACAAGTCGTTAGAAAAATAAATAAATATGGAATTCACAATTTGAATTTACATGATTTAATAATAACCACTACATGTACAATCTAGTATCTTGGAACAGTACCAATCCCTTACACAGAGAACAAAGTGATCTGGCCCAATTGAGTCTGTCCATACCAACAAGTCTTTCATGTCAACATCCTCCTAACATTAATCAAATGTCTTGTCATTATGCAGATCTAAATTTTTGGAACCACATACATATTGTTCTTTTTGCATACTTACTGGAAAGTTGACAACCACGTTATTTGGTGTATGCTTCCATGTAGGAACTACGTACATGTTCTCTATATATATGTCTTTTCCCTAAAGTAAAAAAATTAAGTAAATATATTATAAAGTAAAAAGTGTATAACTACTTTGAGAGTAGACAATAATATGAAAGAATATAGTAACTGATAAATTATGTTTAATTTAGGCTTTGGTCTTGTGAATATTTAATACATATATAGAAGTTACATACGTGTTGCTGAGCTGCTTCATGGATCAATTTAAAGCAGGCATTCCCAATCTACAAACAAACAACCAAATAAAATATAAAAGACTATCATTAAACATTAAAAACTAATACAAACAGGGCTTTCCCCCTCCTATTTTGAACAAACTTCCCACTACTCACCTGGGAATCCATGTATCTTTGTAACCCTAGGCTCCAAAACTCTTCACGGGTGAGACATGTGGGCCCTTCTTTTATAATAATTTCCGCTCCAGGCCGTCTCGTGTCCAGAACATAGCTGAGCTGAAAATTACTATTATTAGTAAAAGAGCAAAAGACATGGCATTCTTTGTTAAAAGCTTCTAAAGTTATTCAGTCAAGAGCATTTTTTCTTTCTTAACATCAATTACAGAGTGGGTAACATGAGCAATGTGGGGTGTAACCTGTACAGATCATAGATCAAATATCGGTTACACCCATAACTAACTGTCGGATAATAGCGTGAGACTTGACAAACATATCACATTTTAATAATTAGCTTACCAATTTGTCCTGGATAGGATTCAATTCTTTTTCCCAGGGTTTACTCAGTCCTGAGAAGCCGAGGGACGCTGGACTGGGCGCAGCGGGGGACGCTGGACTGGGCGCAGCGGGGGACGCTGGACTGGGAGCAGCGAGCGACGCTGGACTGGGAGCAGCGAGCGACGATGGCTTGGGCACTGACTCTGCTGAAACTAAAACAGAAAATGACTAAGTGTTCCTATAAACCCATAAAATAAGCATTCTGTCATACAGAAAAACAAAATGAAGAACTTGACAATAGAAGAGCAGAATAAGTCCCTCATTACTCACCAGTTGCTGCAGTATCAAAAGAGAAGGATTGAGAATTCACAGCCATGGCTACACCTAAAACACACATAAACAAACATCCTCACCTTAATAAAAACACACACATATATAAATATATAATATTCACAATCATATCATTACCACTAAGACTGAAGAATGAGGGTGGAATACATACCCAACACTGTCTGACCATTGGAATTTAACACTATGTCCACTCCCATGCCCAGTCTCGTCTTCATGTTCTCTATGGTTCTGGAGTTTTTGTTGCTGTTGTTGTGATGCAAGATGTTTCGCATCAGAAAGATGTGTGAGGAGGGAGTCATCATATTGAGAAAATGGTTATTTTTTCTCATTCCAGAGAAGAGCTGTTCGGCACACTGACTATTGAGCCAACCACACAACTCCGGGACCAGCTCCACCTTGCGCAAGGTATCCCTGGCGTCCTTAGAATTAGCCTCATGGAAACGATCATATAGGGCATAATGATCAGATGATCCTGTTATAGGGTGGCTTTTCTGTGAGTAGCCACGGTAAGTTCACTTTTATCTGCCCAGAATTTGCAAGCTGAATGTTTTCCTCTGTAGGCTGTAGCAGCCTGCCCCCATGAGGATGGAAGGTTTCGGGTTTTCTAATGTTAGTGTGTGTTGCCAACCCTCTGGCAAAGTCATACAATGAAATATTTGGAAAATGTTTCATTGAAAACAAAAGGTCTGTGAAGTCCCGTGGGCTCTCAGCTCTGATGTTGAATTTTAACTGCCTCTATCTATAATGAACATTAGCATATTTGAATAATTAACACATAGTATGATTCAGTAATACACATATATTAACTGACTTAGCTCACAGTAAATGATTTAATGAGTCAAATACCTTGAGTTTTAGAAGCTCATCTGTTAGCCGGTCCTCTGTGAGGGTAAACTCGGATTCCTCCTTCACACTATAAGGAGAATGCACCTTCTGATATTCTGTATTGAGAAGATGATTCCCGCTTCTTGTGTGAGGACCAATCCATGGAGCCCAGTTATGGTAGCTCGGACGAACCACAAAGGGGTTTGCCTTATTGTCTTTGAATAAGAAATTGTTAATAGAATATTTTATCATAATTCCATAGTAAAGAAAGCAAACACTAATATGTGATACCAGCTGTATCAGGGAATCATACTCACTTGGAACTAAGCCACGGCTGATCATTTCCAGAGAAACACACTCCCAGAAATCTTCAGCATTCACCTTTCCATCAAAATCCTCTGGTGGTTCCTCATTGCTGCTCACTAAAAAACAAGTCTTACCCAAGTTGGACATGCAATGTACATGACATAACAAACGAGTAAAAAAAAATAATTAAATGTGTGGACTTACCAGGCATACTAAAAACACCCTTCTTATGAAGGTCCATTACGATGGACACTGGATGGTAACCACACGTTACGCATGCAAAAGTGTAGATGTGGTCGGACAGTGCCTCAAAACTCAAGTAGGCATGCAGGATCCTTGTTTTTGAAGGAAAGGCTTTACCCGAGGTCCTCTCCAAGACCTCAATTACACTTCCTACAGCCTGGTGAGTCTGCCAAATAGAGGTCATATTACGTAGACTTTACAATACATATTCATGACAAATTCTTTGTTGTTGTTGTTTTATACGACAAATTCAATACAACATGGTTCTTTACCTGGAGATTGTTGCGCAGAAAATGGCACAAGTGTATCAACAGAAGTATGTGGTCATCAAAATTATAGATACCATCACACCACTCCTGATATCGATATACCATGCCACATCTGTAGCACTGTTTCCTGTACATTGATATTCCTACCAAAAGCAAGTGCCAGTAAAGAGGTTACCAATTTTTTTTGTCACAGCTTTATGGTACAACCCTAATACATTAAACACTAAAATGAGTGCATGGAGATGTTAATAAGCCTACAAGTGGAGAGGAAGACCCTGACAATCATGGTCTTCAACACTTAACAGTACATGTAAACAGGAATTAAATGTTGAATTAATGATAAATTTAAAGAAAACATAGCAAACCTTCTATGACATTGGTCATCGTCAGGATTTTGGCCTTTGATGTGATGATCAATGGTTCACTTAGTGGAATTACCTCAGAACATTCTGTGCAAAAGGCTTCAGATGGTGTGAAGCTCAGAGGAAAATTACAAGAGTTTAACACATCTGAAGGGATGACTGCAGGTAGTTTCTTTTTATCAAAGATGTACCTAACCATCACTGACGTGCGGTCTGGGTAGGCAAACTAGGCACTGCCTACCCTGCCAAAATTCTAAAATAAAATGTTTATTAAATAATAAACTTGTATTTGTATTTGTATTTTTACTTTTTATTCTTGTGATTTATATATGCAATATGTGTGTTATTCCAATTGTTTCGACGTTATGATGACAAATGTAGCAGTTACGCATAATCAACTAAAAACATATGGTAGAATAAGCAGTGCTTTTACGGTCCATTCATTGCAGACGACAAGCGGAAAACCCATGTTGCGCATGCGCACTTCGATCCTGTATTCTTTAACATGTACGGCAAAAAGCACAAATCTGCTGTGCCTTTTGACGTAAATATGTTATGCCCGTAATCATCTCCATTACGTATCAGACATGGACCAATTTAAATCGAGATATTCCTGTACATTTGCGTAGCTAACGTCATTACACCACAGCTAGCGTACATGCCTAATCCCCGCCAAATTCAAAATCAAAACATTCACTCACATCCAGTGTCAAATTACACTGAAAACCTTTGGAAAATCTCGGATCGACCTTGCACTTGACGAGCAAAGGAAGCTGAATATATCCTACCACAATGAAAAGGTAAAGGTTTTGAAGGATCTTGATAAATGCATAACGTGTGTGTGTGTGTGTGTGTGTGTGTGCGTGAGAGAGAGAGAGAGAGAGTACACGATATACATCCTGATTTGTACATTTCTTGATATGCCGCGCTTGTGTGTAACGTTCACTGTTATTACGTATTATTAGCTTAAACAATAAATCAGGTAATCTGGCTTTCATAACTCAGTGCCTAGCCTCTTTAAGACATCACCGCACGTCACTGCTAACCATCCGAGACAGATTCTGTCCTTCGGGTGGGTACTGGGCTCCTTCCTCTGCCTCAAAACCTTCCACATTGGTGGGAAAATGTTGTGCAATACTATCCTCCTCCACACTTCTGGTTTTCCGGAATAGTGCCCTGTCCACTTCAAATAGGTGCCACTTTGCAACATTTTTGTGAAGGCATGACTGCCTTGGTTTAGCACAAGGACAATGCCAAGAAATTGTTTTGGCATCATAGGTAACCATGACTCGACCAAGACTGCTGTAGTAGGAAATGGTGGGCTCGAACACAGAAATGTATTTTTTATGGCTGGGCCCACAAACGGTCCTGCACAGTTTGTTGCATTTTGAGATGAAGTAACCTGCAAAATTATAGCAACTAAGTTATCAACAGTGCAGAGTGAACACAGTAAGTTTAACAAAACACAGAAATAGATAAATAAACGTAACAACATTGTCATCACTTCAGTGTAGGGCTATGTGATTTTTACGTTGACTAGTTAAACATTTAAAGAAATCGAAAAGGAATCGGTCAATCATTCTGAAAAGGAAAAATCAAGATTTTATTTTTTTGCCATATTAGCCCTGCCCTACTTCAGTGTAGTTTCTAATTCAAGAAACTACAGCTCATCTTGTTTGTCTTCGTTTTTAGATGCAAGTACATATTTAGATTATACAAACATATTTGTGATTTAAAACCACAAAAATGTATCAATATCTAGAGATATGCTCCCACCATACCTCCATGCTCCACTGCATGACTTATATGGTTCTCAAGATGAATAGAAAATGATAATTTCTCTTTAGTCATAAAACTGCAGCAGGGACATTCGAACCACCCATCCAGGCAGTATTGATCTGCATCAGGCTTGAACTGAAAATGTGTAGGATGCTGTAAAACATGACAATGACAATAATTATGTGATCTTTCCATTAATCTAGAATAGATAGAAGGATACATAGATAATTTGCCACATACACAGAGTTATCAAGTAAGATGTAGTGAAATGATTCGGTTGCTCAACCAAGTTACTTTGCAAGGTTTGTAAGTGATAAGTGATCAGACCAAAACGTTTTAACCTAGCTATCGTTAAGTTGTTAATTCCATTTCAGACAAACCTTTGGCCCGACAGTTAACAGTACGCTAACTTACGGAAGAGGATTAGGGCCAAGCAATAATAAAAAAATAAAACCATCTCGAGATTAAAGTCATTATAATGCGAGATTAAACTCGTTAAATTTCGAGAAAAAAGTCGAAATACAATCTTGAGAATAAACTCATTAAATATCGAGAATAAAGTCGTTGTGTTTCGAGAAAAAACCTTTTAAGTTTAATCTCGCATTATAATGACTTTATTCTCGATATTTAATGAGTTTAATATATTTTCCATCATTCTTTCCTACATTTATTCTTATTCTTCACCCAGACCTAAATTTATCCTTTTCCTTACATTTTATGTTGTTGTTATTGATTGCTGTGTGTTGACGCACTTCTGTTTAAAGTTTTATTTTGTAATGCTATAGTACTTTAATAGTAACTATGTTGCTTGCATACATTGCAATTAAACTACTAATAACAATTACAAATGAAATTGAAAAGCACTGTGAGTTGTTGAGATAATCTTGGGGGAAGTACATTATACACACCAGTGGCAGCCAATGTTGGGAGGTTTATTATAATGCATTATGTTTCATGTACAGTAAATAGGTTTTACAAATGTAAATCACGTTAAAACTAATACATGGTAATGTGTTACTCATTTGGAAACAACACTCTTACAGAGGTTTGTGAGGGTACCACATACAGTCACAACATCGTCTAGCATGTTAACCTGCGACACTGGAATAACTGTTTGCAAAATCTTAAAGTTTTTCCACCGACCAATAACTTCGCTCCACATGGATTCTCACACGAGAAAGTTGTCTAGATGTGTCCACTTCCTGTGCAGAAAGCTGCTTTTTTCCTTTTGTGAAATGAGGGATACTGAAGGGTTGCACCATAAGCTGCAAGCTCGTCTCTGATGAGAAATCCCTGTCGGCTAAAACCTCATCCCTAGGCTCCAAAAGTTCTAAGAAACCTGACTCTTTTGTGATCTGCTTGTCTGAAACCCGTCCACCCCACCCAGGAGATAGAAATGAAATTGCACCAGCTGGAGTGATGCCGATTAAATATTTAATTGTGTTGTTGTGTTTATAATTTGACCATGTCTGGGCCCTAGCAGTCAGATTACTGGGTCTAGCTATGAAAATTTCTGTGCAGTCTATTATGCACCGGCAGTTTTAAAGTTCAGCTTGAATGTTTTTGGCATATTTTTAAGTATTGCGCCCTTACTTGGCCATTTAATGAGTGGCTTAAGGACCAAGGCCATACCAGGGACCCAGCTCCGCAAAATATTTGAAATCGTGGTTTTTGATACTTTAAATCTATATGCCAAGTCAGTATTACATAGACCCAACCTTAATTTCATCAATATAACCAACAGGTGGTCTTCTAGTGTAAGTTTTTGGATAATTCTTTCTAAGCTGCCTGTTATTTTTGTAACTAGCCATTCAAAGAGCACGGAGGTCAGTCCGGTGAGAAAAAACAATTGTCCAATGTTGCACTTAACAGTTGTGTAGGAAAATGTAGATTTCTGCAGCTCCTCTTTCAGCTTTACATTTTCTGCTTGTAGTGCCTCAAACTTCTGACACAGGTGTACATAGTCCTCCTGAAGCTGACAATGTCTCCGGTTCAGGTCATCATATTCCCTCTTTGTAACTGGGATGTCGTCTTCAGCTTTAATAAAGAAAAGTGAAAAATTTGCATGTGCTGCAACCAATGCAGACAATTTCACAATTGGGGGTTCTCACATTTTAGCAATGATTTTTCAAAACTTTTCCATGATAGAAGAGAAGATACTTTATTGATCATAGGGCGAGTGACTCATCCAGGGGCCTGTGTACTCATATACAGATATGCAATTAGAGCAGTATGCCTGGCAGGAGCACACACACACCCTGACAATCAATCAGATAAGATGAAATATATTCATACCTGGACAATGATCCATGCTGCATTCTTGTTTCAGAGTTTTAGAAGAAACACATGGATTTGCTGCCGTTATAGGTCTATCATCTCTCCTTTTCCTATGGTACCTACAATAAAAACAGCAGAAATGTACAGTTATGCAAGAGAGAAAAACAAACTAAATAGAACAGAGGGGGAAATTAAATATTCTTACCTCTCCAACTTTGCTTCGGGGTTCTGGCTCGGTTTTGTGTACACAAACACAGAAGGCACAAAATCAGGACCACTAGAAGTGAAGATAAATATACAGCACATTTTAAATGATGATGACAATAATCTGGAACATTCTTCCAAAGGTAAAGTAAAACATTAGATTAAATATTTATTTTTAAGATTTAACTTTATTGTCATTGTACAGAGCAAATGAAATACATTCAGCATCTATACAAATGTTGTGTAAAAATGTGTAGCTGACAAGAAAATGTCTTTATTACGCATGCAATTTGAATATGCATAGAATAGGCAGAATATTTTACTAATATATAAAATGTGGTTAAAATCATATAAAACAATATATAATAAAATAAAATATCATTTCACAGACTAAAAGATTATATTATATTTAGCTACACATTTAAATACAATGTTTATATATCTAAACAGTGTTATTATAGTTTTGGATGTTTAATTTATTTAAATTTTATATTCAATTTGTCATTCCAAATTAGTTTTAATTGTCAAAGTTATTCTGTTTTAGTATTTTTTTATGGCTGCCAAAGGTATAACTGGTATAACTGAAAAAGTCTAACATCATTACAATTCTCAGGGCAGTCTTGTGTTACCTCTATATAGTTGTATTATCATGTTTATTTTGGATTGTAAATATTATAATACATCATTATTAATCTCTACCAAACTAATCTTGGGGAAGTAAACAATTAAAGGGACAGTTCACCCAAAAATAAAAATTCTCTCATCATTTACTCATTCTCATGCAAACCCACATGTTTGACTTTCTTTCTTCTGATGGACACAAATTAAGATATTTAGAAGAATGTTTCAGCTTCGTTGGTCCAAACAATGCAAGTGAATGATGACCAGAACTTTCAAGCTCCAAAAAGCACATAAATAATAGAGCGCATTGGTTTAATCTTCAGCAGTGATTGGATAAGTGTGGGTGAGAAACAGATCAATATTTAAGTCCCTTTTCAAAGTAAACCTTGACCTCAGCGTTCTCTTTGGCAATCATGATTTCAATCCTATATTTATATTTTCCAGCGCCATCTAGTGCTCTGTGAACTGCACTAGGAAGTGTAATCGAGCTTGAAATCAGGACCAGTCCTGTAGACTGCAATTGGAAGATGTACAGTGAAAAAGGATTTACATTTTGGTCCGTTTTCACTCAAAGAAGAATAAATAACTTCTGAAGACATGGATTAAACCACTGGTGTCTTATGAATTACTTTTATGCAGATTTTGTGATTTTTGGAGCTTCAAAGCTTGACCACTACAAAATTTTGAAATGTTCATTTCTAAAATGTGTGACCTTTCCTCAGGAATAAGTCTTTTATTTTGAATACTTGTATTGTTGTTTATGTGTGACCTGTCATGATGTGATTGAAGTGGATTAGAAAGCTTGTGATTGTGAACTCTACTGGTGAGCTGAAGAAACTGCAGGTCAATAAACATCACGAGACTGATTGTATTTAATGTCCTTTTTAAATAAGAGATCTCAACACAGCATTTAAAAGTATAACTTCATATTTTCATTTATTTCATATTTCTATATTCAAATTTTATACTGAAAACATTAATATATACTGTAAAATGTTATAATATATTTTAAAAGAAAATACAAGTAATTTTACAATAAAATGCTGTAAAAATGTCCTTTTACGGTAAATTATTGTTAAAATTACGGTAAAAACAGTAATCGGGCGTTCCCAGAATTCTCTGCATGACCCATCACATTTCATTATATTTAATGGGAATAATTATGTTTCTTCTTATTTTTAATATCAGTTATATAAATTGGGATTTGTTATATTTGATGTAGTTAATGTTTATTGCATTATTTTAATATCACATGTGTTATCCGGATGTCATGTTTATTGATCATTATTGATGAACTTCATGTCCTCATGTGCTCTTCTGTAATTACTTCTGTGATTAACAATATAATATAAAGTGAAAAGCAGATTTTTACCGTTTCAGAAGGTTATTGTATCAACTTTATCATTTAATAATATAAACGGTATTATACTGTCAAATATACAGGCATCAAAAATACATCCCATAAAGCCTGAAATGTGGTAAACATATTTTTCACGCTAAATCTTACATTTGACTGATTTTTTACTGTGTACAAAACCACCTCCGAGTGTTAAATTGTGTTTTTATTTTGCCTTTTTTGAGAAAACTGGTTTAGAACGATGTTTTACTTACGATCAGATGATTTATTCTAGTTTAAATTGACCAGATGTTTTCTAGATGTTGTTAAAAACTCTGTCGCACTTCACTGATTGTGTTTTACTTGCTTAACACAGAAACTTTAACTACATCATGAGCTTCACTGCGTCCAGCGGCTCATTCAGACAGTTAAGGGAAATGCACTCGTACAATCAATCAATCAATCAATCAATCAAATCAAGGCAAGTTTATTTTCATACACAATGGAAAGTGCTTCACACAGACATGATAAAGACAGTAAATGATACATACAATTACATGTTCAACAAGTAGTAAAGAGACGAACATAAACATTTGACCCTGAGTTTCGGATGTGGAAACACTGAACAGGTGCTCCAGGGGTCCGAAATGTCTCATAGTCTTTACTAACCCCCGTCCACTCTCGTTAAGAACTTTCCACCAATTAATAAAAGAAATCAAGAATCCAGAAATAAACTGATGCAGTGCGATCAGAAAGAGCAGCAGTGTTCAGTCAGTAAATGCAGTTAAACACGTGTTTTCAGTTACTGTTGGGGCACACCTGACCTCTTCTGGAAGCTTCTGTATGTAACTGGAAGCCAATGTAAAGACATAACAGTGGCATTCTGAATGAGCTGCAGGAGTCTAATGGTCTTTTTGGGAAGGTTGGCGAGGAGTCCATTGCAGTAGTCCACCCTACTGGTGATGAATGCATGAACAAGTTTCTCTAACTCATGACCGGATACAAAACATCTCATTCTAGCTGTATTTTTAGATGATAGTCTGATTTAGTTACTGAAAGTAAGGAGTCAGTAGTCTGACTGCAAAACTCGGTGGCACGAGAGTTGCAGAACAAACTCCAGCTTGAACTAATGGAAGTTTTGGCACATCCAACTGTTAATTTCGTCAATGCACTGGCACAGAGAGTCTATGGGGCTGTAGTCATTTGGTGATAGGGCTAGATCGATCTGTGTGTCGTCTGCATAGCTATAGTACTTTTAATAATTTGGCCTAGTGGGAGCATATAAAAGTTGAACAGGACCGGTGCCAGAATCGAGCCTTGTAGGACTCCATACAACTGTGTTGTTGTTATTGCTGATGGATTTATAATGTTAATAATGTAAAAGTGATTCACACTAGTGCCCTTGAACTCAAACAGAAGTCCCCAGCTGCTCATTCACTCCAACAGCAGCATTGATGTTCAACAAAGGATCCGTCTCATTTGCTCCATCACGAACAGCTTCAGTAACATCAAGCACGTTTTCCGCAGGTGATTCATTCACACTGCCTGATCTGGAACGTCCTAAAGAAAAGACAACATCGTAAACATGACCACAGAAACATGCAGTCACCATAAGAGACACTAATAACTGCCCGATGTTCATCTTAAACATCAGTTTACAGTCTGCATATTTCAACTTAATATGGATCAATCGTAATTCATATACTACCCTAAAACGTTCACACATGAGAACTTGTTTTTAGTGCTATTGCATGAAGTAAGCGTGAGTTCTGCACATGAGGTGTTCAGGACATACTTAATAATATTATGCCCGTACCCAAACCCCTTATCTAAACTTAACCCATCTGAAGAGTGTGTAAACATGACAGGAAGCTGTTGTGTGTGACAGAAGCAAGTACTTGTCATGCATGAGATACATACGGGCAATTTAGAGTCTCCAGTTCACTTAACCTGCATGTTTTTGGACTTGTGGGGGAACCCGGAGCACCCGGAGGAAACTCTGTGAGAACATGCAAAAATGTGAACCCCTAGTTGAGCCGGGACTCAAACCTGGGACCTTCTTGCCATGAGGCGACAGTGCTAACCACTGAGTCACATTGTCATATAAACAACGAGTTCCAGTTCCAACAGTTTAGACTGCGTTATGTGCTTCTGTACTTCAGGACTGTGACTCTTCAACAGATTTCAGATTGATGTCATGGCCCCTCCTCTGACTTGCAGGGGCGGTTCCTCCTGCAGGCACAGGAGGGTCGTTAGTTATTGGAGCCAACTGGGCTCAGGGTATGTAAACTGCCTCACTAACACCTCTCTCTCTCTCTCTCTCTCTCTCTCTCTCTCTCTCTCTCTCTCTCTCTCTCTCTCTCTCTGCTCCTCCAGGTATGATCCTGTTTTGTTTGTTCCTTTGTAGTTTTACTTAGTTTCCACTCAGTCATGTTCACACACACAGATTCACGCATCCCTGCACTTTACATACACCTCACATTATGACATTTTCACACCTCATTCCTTTTCCTTTGTTAAAGTTAATAGTCTTTGGTTTACAATAAAGAAAACCTTTTTGTTTGCCACATTTTTGCCACAGGCTATGAGCCGGCCTGTGACATTGAACATTCATAACGTGCTCATCAGTATAAGATTAACTCAGTAGCTGCTCTTATGTAAACAAAAAACAAAACAGGTTCATTCAAAAAGAAACAGACTAAACTGGATGAAGAACCAGCTCATTACGGCTGGGTATATATGATCTATATCGTAGATATATTGTGCATATTTCGATATGTAAATATCCATGTGTGCAGCATGGGCATTCGTGGGCATGGCATCACTTTTATGGCTTTGAAAAATTTTTGGCAGCAAATTCAATAACATTCATCTCACGTTCGATGCTTCATCCGGCACGCTCATCAGTGTTTCACCCGGCACGCTCATCAGTGTTTCACCCGGCACGCTCATCAGTGTTTCACCCGGCACGCTCATCAGTGTTTCTCCCGGCACGCTCATCAGTGTTTCACCCGGCACGCTCATCAGTGTTTCACCCGGCACGCTCATCAGTGTTTCACCCGGCACGCTCATCAGTGTTTCACCCGGCACGCTCATCAGTGTTTCACCCGGCACACTCATCAGTGTTTCTCCCGGCACGCTCATCAGTGTTTCACCCGGCACGCTCATCAGTGTTTCACCCGGCACGCTCATCAGTGTTTCACCCGGCACGCTCATCAGTGTTTCACGCGAGTGTCGTGTGCGCTTTCTCTGGAACATGCAAGTGTGCGCGAGTCTAGCGGGATGCTCTGTATTTACAGGAGCGCCCCAGAGCAGATCACTCATGCTACTCAATCATGTTTCAAACCCTGAAAAACATCTCCACAGAACGGGACGACTCCATAACAAGTCAAGAAAATGAAGAGGAGCTTATTAAAACAGATGCAACATCTGCTCATCTGACATCTGTGGTGCAGGTTCACAAAAGCCGACACAAAGCAGTAAAATATAATCTGCAAACTGTCACGACGATAAGCACTCGTAATACAATACCTCCTCAAAATTAACCCATGTGCGACCTTCAGGACATTTTTGTCTTTTACATTTTTGTTTTTATGATCATTTTGGCTGTTAATGCCAATGACATTCATTTAGCCAAAGATGTGTATTTTTGGGGTAATTTTGATATTTCAACAACAGTTCCTATAATACATCTATAATACACTATGTACACACAATAGTCACACTCAGGACCTTCAGGACAAAAATGTCCCCATTAAAACTGCAATATTTTATCCCGGTGCCATTAAAGTATTAACAACATGAATTCTATGATATTATACTTTCATTCTGGAGCTCTGGCTTCAAAAATTTTATTATTTATATTTTCCACCAGATGGCGCCATTTTTATCATGTTTATCCTATGGAGCAAATACAAGCTTTTCCCCTATTTTCTGTTTACTGTATTATAGAAACCTGCAGGACAACTGAATACATGATGCAGATACAAGTGTGTGTGTGTGTGTGTGTGTGTGTGTGAGCGTGTATTTATCACTTTGTGGGGACCAAATGTCCCCATAAGGATAGTAAAACCCGAAATTTTTGACCTTGTGGGGACATTTTGTCGGTCCCCATGAGGAAAACAGCTTATAAATCACACTAAATTATGTTTTTTGAAAATGTAAAAATGCAGAAAGTTTTCTGTGAGGGTTAGGTTTAGGGGTAGGGTTAGGTTTAGGGGATAGAATATAAAGTTTGTACAGTATAAAAACCATTATGTCTATGGAAAGTCCCCATAAAACATGGAAACACTACATGTGTGTGTGTGTGTTGGTATGGATATCAGAGTGTGTTTTGTGTGTGTGTGTGTGTGTGTGTGTGTGTGTGTGTGCGTGCGTGTGTGCTTAAATAAACAACAGTGGCACCATGTAAACAAATCAAACTAAATGAAAGTGGAAAATAATATTAATATATAATATTATTATGGCATTTTTTAACGCAGATATTTTTGTCCTCTAAGGTCCTGAGTGTGAGTTTTTTATTAATCTGACACTGCACAAAATAATTATAAAGCATCAACACTAATTTAATTTAGTGCAAACTTCAGGGCATTAATCTGTTGACAGAGTGCTCATTTAAATATGATAATTACAGCACTGAGTTACTCACCAATGAGAGTAACACTGAATTTCTGGTGTACAGTTGCTCTGCTGCTGGTGATGTACAGTTCATATTCTCCAGAGTGTGAGCGTCCGATGTTCGTGATGGTGAGAGATCCAGTCTGTTTGTTCACCTTCAGTCTTCCTCTGAATATCCCATCAAGAACATCCTCATATAATGAGATCGATTCATCCTCTGTGTTTTTGTTAGCTATGAGAGTGTTTCCAAATTTCCACACTACCATGACATCTTCCACTATTACAGTAAAGGTGTTTAGAGTGACAGAACCTCCCTCCACCACTGGCATTGGGACGAGTTCACCTGGAGAACAAAACGTCACAGTTACTCAAATAAAAATTGATAAAACACTGTCAGTAACTTCAATTAACATTAAACTGAGATCATTGACCTTCACATCACTTACAATTTAATTTTGAGAATATTCACATAGATATTCAGATCTTGGTCAAAAGTCTTAACATGATTTCCTAGATAAGGTAATGAAATAAAACACTGAGTATTATAAACTATGTTCACACTCTGAGCTTCAGTTATCACTAACAGCATCACTGCTTTGACCCTCGCGTTCAATGGCCCTTGAGATGCCGAGCCTCCATCCACGTGGCCCAGACCGGTTTTGCCGAAATCCAACCCCCCCCCCAGAATTAGACTCCGCGCTCCCTGATTGGCCCTTTCCAGAATGCCCACCCCTAGCCCTAACAATTACTAGCCCCTATCCATAAAGCCCATCCCTAAACCTACCCCTAAACATAAGGATACTAGGGAGTAAAAATTCCCAGTTTTCCCATTCTGTGCACCGCTCAACCTATAGTGAGGCCCAGATCACGACGAGAACACTGCGTTTTCTCCCTTTAGACATTTTATTTACAGTATACCTTATTTATTTGGATTACTTCTATGTTGCTTTATGTGATTTTTGAAGATAGAGGTCTGATCATCATTCAATCTTATTGTACAGACCTACAGAGCTGAAATATTCTTTATTCGTTTGTGTTCAGCTGAAGAAAGAAAGTCATACAAACATGGGAAGGCATACGGGTGAGTAAATGATGAGAGTAGTTTCATTTTTGGGTGAACTGTTCTCTTAACCCCCCTTACAGTACGTAAAGCAGATTTAGACAAGTGGAGCTGGGGAGGAGGAGGAGGATTAAAGCTACGCAAGGCTGCACTTGAATCGAAGCCGCTGAGGTGAGTACCATTTTTGGTGTAATTCCCTAATTGGTTTACGCTGAGGTGTGTCGGGAAATGTACCTATCAGCCTGTGTCATGTATAGTTTTCCAACTGAACTTAGTAGGACGTTAATAAATGACATTAAAAGAGTTGATCTACTCACCACAGACAGTAACAGTTAATCTCTTGTATGTGATCTCTCTGCTGCTGCTGATGATCTTCAGTTCATAAAGTCCAGAGTCTGTGTATTCTGTGTCTGTGATGATGAGAGATCCAGTCGGATGTAGCTGCAGTCTCTCTCTGATTTCATCATTAACAGGTGATGCGATATTCCTTCTTCTGACTTCAGCTATAAGCGTGTCTCCAAAATACACGTTCACATCATCTGACTGTATATGAGCATCATCAATGCTCAGAGGGACAGAATCCCCCTTCATCACTAACACTGTCTTTTCATCTGTATCGACATTAAAACAGGGGAATGTTCTCAATGCACTGAATACTGAACATCAAGTATATTTATGTGCAAACAGAACACAAGACAATATTATTACAGTTATTTTTACTCATATTTGTTACTTGTTTGACTTTTACTCTGTTTTTCATTGCACACCCTACTTGTTTGTTGTCATATGCATCCTGCTTTTTTACTGGCTCTGAAACTGCATCAACTTCCCTCTTCTCATCAGTCTGTGGACATCTGTGGCGCTGTCCTTTTCTGAATATCGCTCCCCTTCGTCATATCGCGGTACCATTTTGTGGCCCGTTCTGCATAACGCGGTGGCTCATTTCAGCTTATCGCAGCCCTTTCGGCTCATTTCGTGGCGTGGCCAGCCCGCCTGGTTCTCCCGATGGCCAGTCGCCCCTGATCGCCCCCAAAGTGCGTCAACCGACCGGGAAAATGCCCGGTATGCCAGATTACCAAACCAGCCCTGACTGAGTGTGTGAGGTGTTGCTTCATCGCCAGACATAATCATCACAAACATCGTCATAATGAAGCTTATGTTTCTCATCGTCAGGAGAGTGTGAGAAATGTTCATCCTACAAGGCATCCTTTAATTACGGTGTATTACTGACACCATGAAGTAATAAATCAATAACAACACGTTTGATCGTTATGATGATCTTTTACTTAACTCACACAACTTTGCCCAAAAAACAGTATTTCATGACTAATTAAGCAAACTCTAAATCTATATTTTAAAATTCTCTTTCAGATGTGAAAGTGAAAGTGGAGATTTAGAGTAAAAACAACAACTTTTTTATCTGTTTCACACCCACTGCATATTGCGGCGCCGTAGATGGTCCGTTCTGCATAATGCGGCGGCTCATTTTTGATTATCGCGGCCCATTTGTCATGTTTCGCTGCCGACCCACAGGCCCGCTCGTTTCACCCGCTGGCCAGTCCGCCCCTGATCGGCCCCAAAGTGTGTCGGCCCATCGGAAAATGCCCGTATGCTTATAACTCTTACACTCTACTGTAGCATGATAAATCTCATTCATTTTCTCTTTCTCTATCAGCTGTAGGCAACACTTACCCATTTGTTTTTTTAGTTCAGAGATCTGGTAGTAATAGTATCCAGCAGATACAGCTGCAGCTATGAGCAGAACAACAACAGCAACACTTATTCCTGCTACAGCACCTGAAGACAGACCCGCATCTGTAACAGCTAAAGAGAGAAAATCATTAGCAGTGGCGTCTCTACATTAGGGGCAGGTCGGGATGAACCCCACCAGATGTGAACTTTCTTGGTAAGTTTTAAAGGGGTCATGAAATGGAAAATCTAATTCTCCTTGATATTTAGACATTTGAGAGTTAACTGTCCAATAAAAACATACTGTCAATTTCAGAACTCAAAACTTCCTCCTGAGTCTAAAAAGAGCATTTATGAATCCCACCATCGTTTTCAAAACTGTGTGTTCATGACATCACGAGACATTATTCGGTTGTATTTACACGACCCACAACATGTGTCATCACACCGTTGGCCACGCCCACTGGCACATGAGAATGAATGAGACGCATTGTAAAGTAAAAAATACCGTTAAGGCTTAAAAAGGCCATTTACCATTCTCCTTCGAGAAGCATTTGATTGGATAAAATGAAGTAAGTTGTGACTCATACATCTTTCTGGGAATGTTTAGCTGGAAGAGAGAGAGACTATCTTCTGAAAGTGTTTTGTCCATGTTTATAAGTACATTAGCATTGATATCAATGCTAACAGATTATGACTAAAAGCATCAAAACATTCATTTTGATTTCACTGGTCAATAAGTGTCTGTAAGTACTTGTGTAACACTAGTCTGATGTCCATCCTTCTAACAGTGCTTGTGTTTCACTGACCTACATATTCACTGAGTGAGAGTTATGACCACAAGTTTCACCACTTTCAGTTTTCAATCCTTTTTTTAGTTAAATCTAGTGCAAACTAGCTTTGAAGATGCAACATTATTCACCCCGCTAAACTAAATAAGCATCACTAAATGTACTGATCTACTCACCACTGACAGTAACAGTGAATCTCCTGTATTTGGTCTCTCTGTTGTTGGTGAACTGTAGTTGATAAAGTCCAGTGTCGGTGATTCTGCTGTTTGTGATGGTGATAGATCCAGTCTGATCCAGCTGCAGTCTGCCACTGAATCTCTCATCGGCATCATCAGATAATGAGATATTATTGTCCTCAAGATCACATTTAGCTATGAGAGATCCTTCAGATCCAAACCTCCACAGTATTAGCTCATCTCCATATGTTTTATAAACATCAGTGTATAGAGTGACGGGATCGCCCTCCATCAGTGACAGTGTCTTCAGTTCTTCTGTCTGTTCACGAGACACTCGTGGAGAATCTACAAGAATATTCATTCATACACAGATATAATTATAATTACTGTGTATTTCTGTTGACACCCTACTAAACACCTCCGTCAAAATAGTTTCTGAACATCCTAATGAGATTGTTAGTCATTCAATTATTATTATTATTATTATCATAATTAAAGCTGAAGGGTGTAACTTTGTGTTAAAATACTTTCTCATGTGCAATCATAATATTCAGAGTCAGCTACTGGCTAAAAAACTGTAAACACTGTGTTTCTGTGGTGCTATGAAAATCCTGTGATTGTCCTGAATGTCCCGTCCATAGAAACACAAAAACAATGACTCAACCAATGGCGTGAGTTGGAGGTATCTACAAACTATCTTTTGTTTAACCAATGGCAGACGAGGTGAGTATTCAGAAAGCTGTTTTCAGAAAGTTTATTTTTGTCATTGAAGCTTTAAATAAAGATGATACGCTATATGTAATTATACACATTTAACATTATTTTTAGAGGCGTGTATTTAACACTTTTAAGGGGAGGTACTACGGGTGAACAGGCAAAGAAAAAATCCCATTCTTCTATCAGAATGAGAAATGACCAGATGAATATACCCAAAAATACAAGATTATTTTGTATTGGGACTTTTAGTCTCCCCTATTAATATATGCAAATTAAGTGTTATCTAATTAAATATGCACCAATTTGCACATTACATAAAACACAATATTGACATGGTAGATGAAGTCAGAACTTATTGCTTTGTTTTAATGTGATCAATAACTAAGTGGTTGGTAATCTACAGAGGCGTTTGTCAAAATATTGTTCTCTCAGTTAATTATGTTAAAATACACTTAAAAAACAAGATATTCACCCATTTATTTGCATATAATACCACATAAAAGGAAAATGACACAAGATATCAAAAAATCCCTCAGAGCATGTCTAGCTACTCCAAGTAGGAAGCGGTCTGTGGAATTATGTGGCTTCACCGATTATGAGACACGAGTCGTCACGTTCGGCAGGTGTGCAAAATGTCATTTTGAGAAAATGGCCGATAAAACATTTAGAAGTGTTAGAACGTGTTTTCCACAAACCAAACAATTTATACTGTACAATTTAATTTACGATTGAAAGGTTACTTATAACATACAAATAAAACAGAGCATATAGTTCTGTACATGGGAAGGTCAAAGGTTTCCAAGGTCAGAAATTAATAATTGTATCAGTCTGTATTTATCTCCGACTCATATTTATTATTACTTAGAAAAGGTTGCATAAAAGCATAAAAAATTAACTATTTATTGTTGTTTTTGGTAATAATTTGGTAATAAGCAAAAAATGTGTGTGGGGGGTTAATGTACATACGTCATTATAAAGACATATATTTAAAGTCTTAATGGTGTCATATATAGTGTGACTTCACTCACTGAGAACATCGTGTTTGTTACTAGTAAATGTGCATTTATGAATATGAAATTTGGCCAGAATTACAATGAAATAACAGAAAAATACGTTTTGAACACTCATTTAAGTTTTTCATGATGACAGTGTCTATAAATGCGTAACAGATATGCAATGACATGTGTCACACCCATCCCACAACGAAAGATTAAAACAAAGACATGAAATCCAATCCGACCGGTCACACTAGCACACTATTAACTGATGCTGTATTTTTAGCCCCTGCTTGTGTATAATATTATAATAAAACAATCAGGCTGAACAGTGAATAAACAACAACAGTCTGGTGTAAAGGGGTTATTTCTCATTTGAAATGAAGTTTATCACTAAAACTGTAAAATCAACTTTTTACCATTTAACTGCAAATATATAAACAAAACAACCAGTAAACAAATCCTCATTACAATATTCATTTTGACTTTATTTTTCATCTTTCGACTCAAAAAAGCGAGATGATGAACACGATTCTGACAAATGGCCAGTCTTGCCATTAACCACAACACAAACACACATATTTCTAACTAATGACTAATATCATGATCCTCCAGAACTTCACAACGGATCAAAATAACATTAAAATCACAATACAGTATTATATGATCAGTGAACTGCAGAAGTGACTGGACACATGTCCAGAATGTCTATAAGAAAACATCAGGAGGTAGAAGACATCCTAACCTTCCCATAAAGGTATAATGTCATGTGCCATTTGGATCATAATTAAAAGTGCCAAAGACAGTAACATTTCCAAAAGTGTCCCACTTTACCCATAGTCACCAAAAACTATACAAATAAAAAAATGGCCTTGAATTCATTACTTTCGTTGGTTTTATGAAAGTATTTGAGTAGCTTCAGATTTTATTTTTATTTCAGTATTTATTAACTATAATAACACAGATATTGGCGGGACGATTCCTAAAGAGTAACAGCTGACTTCAGCCACCCTTGATAGTTTTATCAGGGGAACTTTCTCAGATTTGGTTAATTTCACATGGAATAACCCAAAACCACAGCAAACATCAGAGCATATAAACTGTTAAAGGAGAATGTACACACA
>NC_068323.1:3008644-3076144 GCF_025860055.1 Xyrauchen texanus
TATTGATGAAATAAAGATATCGCCAATCTGTGATCTGTGTTTCTGTGATATTTTCTCTGTTATGTCTGCTCGGCGTCCATCTTCACCTGATTTCCACGCTGCACACCACAAACTCACATGACCACACGTGCCACTCCCTAAACTGAGACTGACTGCTCATGTTTTTATTAGCGGGGTAGAAAATGGGCAAACAGCTCTCCGAGAGAATGGGCCGTCACGTCCACACATGCACATCTGCGATTGCGATATGATTAATCAAGCAGCATTAATACAAAACAATAATTACATAATTATATACAATTATAATAATTATATACATAATATGAAAATATATTATCTATATTTAATATTTAGTATATAATCTGTTTTTACATCAGTAATGTTCTGACTATACTTAGTGATCAGTTGAATGCCACTTTAGTGAATTAAAGTACCAATTTCCATCGAAACAACAAAATCTGTTCATTATTCCAATCTTTTGCCCGTGCTGTAGGTCAAACCGCAGTGACACATAATAATAATTTTTCTCTAAGCTGATAGTTTGTAAAACATGTCCCTGAGCAACTAACAGAGTCTTCTGAAAAGAGTTCTCATGGCTAATTTATTTTCTCAGTAGGCTTCGCCTGTGGTTGTGGTTTCACTGAAGCTGTGATCCGATTGGTCGTCTCTGGTCTGGTGGGCGTGGCTGCTGTTGCTGTGCTGGTTTATGAGGTCAGATCTAAAAGTGTTGGACAGAAGACGAGAGAGCAGACATCAACACTAAAGTAAATAACTGATGAATAAGATATTCAATCATCAGGACGCTAGAGGGAGACATTCTTTAACATCTGGATCCATTCAGAGCATGTCAGCAATTTCCTCTTCCCTCTCCAAACATCCTCCAAACATCCACCAAACATACTCAAAACATCCTCCAGACAGTCTCCAGACACCCTCCAGACAGTCTCCAGACACCCTCCAAACACTCTAAAAAAAACCTCCAGACATCCTCCAAACATCCTCCAAAAATCCTCCAGACATCCTCCAGACATCCTCCAAACATCCTCCAGACATCCTCCAGACATCCTCCAAACACCCTCCAAACATCCTCCAGACACCCTCCAGACATCCACCAGACATCCTCCAAACACCCTCCAGACAGTCTCCAGACACCCTCCAAACACTCTAAAAAAAACCTCCAGACATCCTCCAAACATCCTCCAGACATCCTCCAGACATCCTCCAGACATCCTCCAGACATCCTCCAGACATCCTCCAAACATCCTCCAGACATCCTCCAAACATCCTCCAGACATCCTCCAGACATCCTCCAGACATCCTCCAGACATCCTCCAGACATCCTCCAAACATCCTCCAGACATCCTCCAGACATCCTCCAAACATCCTCCAGACATCCTCCAGACATCCTCCAGACATCCTCCAAACATCCTCCAGACATCCTCCAAACATCCTCCAGACATCCTCCAGACATCCTCCAGACATCCTCCAAACATCCTCCAGACATCCTCCAGACATCCTCCAGACATCCTCCAGACATCCTCCAAACATCCTCCAGACATCCTCCAGACATCCTCCAAACACCCTCCAAACATCCTCCAGACACCCTCCAAACATCAGAAGACATGGATTAAACCACTGGAGTTTTATATAAGTATAATTATATATTTATAGACACTGTTCAGAGATCAGAGAATTCTGGCCAATCAGACGAGCTCGTTTGTGCAGCTCATGTTTTATTTATTAATGCTTGAACAACAATAACATACAAACACAAAATAAAACAATAATTTCTACATTATTGACACACGCACATCTTACAACAAATTGAGAAAAGTTACAATTTAATTAAAAAATACAAAATATTTAAAGTTATATAGAAATTATAAGCAAAACACAAGTTGATAATTGACATGAGAAGGACACAGACAGATTATTAATACAATAACATACAGACATTAATACACTAAAGCTGCTAAATTCATGGATTTCAATATTTCTTCATAATATTTCAGGAATCTTTGGGTCTATTTTGATGGTCATTATAATAAACAATAATGTCTTTTAAACTGAAAGACTGTGTAACATCGCCAGAATCAAATATGTGAGAATCTGGGTCAGACCAAAATTATTTGGAAATGGGGCGACCAAAAACCAATGTGCAAATTTACATTTATGCTTTTATCCTGTGGGGATCGAACCAGCTGACCTTCTGATTACCAGTTATGTGCTTTAGTCCACTACACCACCACCACTCCAGATGTCTCTAGAACATGAGCTGTCAATGTCCAAATATACACAAATGATAGAATTGACGGGGTGTATTTGATGTACAATTCTGAAATGTGTTTGTCTTATTGGAAATACAATCTTAGGTAAAAGCCGGACCGTTTTCCAATCGATATCTTCTACCAAGAACCTCCAACAGAACGTTCCTCTTGCTCAAATGTACTTTTTAAATTGAATAATCCAAACACCCTCCAGACAGTCTCCAGACACCCTCCAAACACTCTAAAAAAACCTCCAGACATCCTCCAAACATCCTCCAAACATCCTCCAGACATCCTCCAGACATCCTCCAGACATCCTCCAGACATCCTCCAAACATCCTCCAAACACCCTCCAAACATCCTCCAGACACCCTCCAAACATCCTCCAGACACCCTCCAAACACTCTAAAAAAAACCTCCAGACATCCTCCAAACATCCTCCAAAAATCCTCCAGACATCCTCCAGACATCCTCCAGACATCCTCCAGACACCCTCCAAACATCCTCCAGACACCCTCCAGACATCCTCCAGACCTCCTCCAAACATCCTCCAGACCTCCTCCAAACACCCTCCAGACATCCTCCAAACATCCTCCAGACATCCTCCAGACATCCTCCAGACATCCTCCAAACATCCTCCAGACATCCTCCAAACATCCTCCAGACATCCTCCAGACATCCTCCAAACATCCTCCAGACACCCTCCAGACACCCTCCAGACACCCTCCAAACATCCTCCAGACATCCTCCAGACATCCTCCAGACACCCTCCAGACACCCTCCAAACATCCTCCAGACATCCTCCAGACATCCTCCAAACATCCTCCAGACACTCTCCAAACATCCTCCAGACACCCTCCAGACACCCTCCAAACATCCTCCAAACATCCTCCAGACATCCTCCAAACATCCTCCAGACATCCTCCAAACATCCTCCAAACATCCTCCAGACATCCTCCAGACATCCTCCAAACATCCTCCAGACACCCTCCAGACACTCTCCAAACATCCTCCAGACATCCTCCAGACATCCTCCAAACATCCTCTAGACATCCTCCAGACATCCTCCAAACATCCTCTAGACATCCTCCAGACATCCTCCAGACATCCTCCAGACATCCTCTAGACATCCTCCAGACATCCTCCAAACATCCTCTAGACATCCTCCAGACATCCTCCAGACATCCTCCAGACATCCTCCAGACATCCTCCAAACATCCTCCAGACATCCTCCAAACATCCTCCAGACATCCTCCAGACATCCTCCAAACATCCTCCAGACATCCTCCAAACTCTCCCCTCTAACTCCAGAGGAGTAAGTGTAGCATGCCCCCCGAACAAGGATGAGACTTTTACTGATGGTTTTATGATGTTTAATCCTTTATGAACCTTAATCCGTTCACCATATTACCAACGTAAGAGCTGAAATGTATACAAAACATGTAACTGATCAGCTAACATTGTTCACATTTACATTTGTGCAAAACTAACATATTAACAGACTCATATCTGATTTAACAAACCTTTTGCCTCTTCAGAGGGGCTGCAAGTATGAATTTGACGTTTAACCACGGCTCCGTGTCAAAGTTATTGCCGTATTTGGGATAACAAGCTATATGCTATAAAACTGCGCTATCCAGGGCGCACGCGCTTCCAAAAGAAAACAAAAGCGCGCAGCTTAAGTCAACCATTTCAATACAAAAATTTCAAAATAAAAGACAATCACCTTTTCTGTAGCAAAATATACTTATGGTTATTTACAGTAAGAATGATGAAATGACAGAGATCAAGTTTTCAACAGTTTTTAGACTCTACAACAAATCTTTGGTCGTGTCCACACTCTCATTCATCCTGTCTGTCATAAAAGTTGACCAAACAAGAAAATTCTGCCAAACCTGTGTTAACTCCAGAGTAAGAATGATGAAATTATAGTTTTCAACAGTTTTCAGACTCTACAGCAAATCTTTGGTCGTGTCCACACTCTCATTCATCCTGTCTGTCATAAAAGTTGACCAAACAAGAAAATTCTGTCAAACCTGTGTAACTTTCATGAAACAAAAGGAGATGTTCTTCTCATTCACCATTAGGACTAGAGGTCGACCGATATAGGATTTTGCCGATAACTATGTTGGGACGACAAGCCGATAACCGATTAATCGGCCGATAGTTTTTAAAATTGATACTGAATGAAAAAAAACAACATTTAAAGTAGAGATGCACCGATACCACTTTTTCTCTTCCGATTCTGATGCCGGAAATCTCAGTATCGTCCGATCCCGATCCGATAACAGTGTTCATATTTGCATAATCAGTTTATAATATCTTTACATTATTGTGTGGAATAATTGGGAGATCTCTTTAATATGTAAAGAAACACAAACTTCTAACGACACATTATTTCAATATAAATGTATCGATTATTGAGAAACACTTTATTATTAACTAGTTTACTGGATAATGGAGCAGCAACATTAACAGGAATTCCAGTCTTCAAGTCTTCAGTAGAAAAGAAACCAGTGTTTCATTTGTGTCACATTGTTGTAACCGCTTGAGGTTAGCGTTAATGTTAGCGTCCTCTCAGTCTGGTCTGTAAACATACTGCTGTTCTCTATTAATGCAGCATCTATTCAAGACATTAATTACTTTATAATGATATGACAACATGTACTGTATACATACATTTGAGTTGTTGGTGTTTTAATCTGCAGTGTTCAGCTCCGTGCAGTCTCACGTGTCAAAACAACCACCACGAGGCATCAGTGATAGTTTTATTTCACCTCTAGAGGGCGATCCCATACTGTATAACGACTACGCACCCTTCCCAGCTGCTCCAGCACCAGACACAACGGGACACAACGGGGGAAATTATCGGTGTGGATTTTTGCCAATAACCGAAAGTTCCAGAAATCGATTAACGGTGTTGATTAATCAGCAAAACCGATATATCGGTCGACCTCTAATTAGGACTGCACAATTAATCAGAACAATAATCAATGTTATAATTATGGATTCACTAATTGTGAAAAGTGTCAATTACAGATTTACATGCATCAAAACTTTCTAAGTCACAATCAGTGTTTTGTTCTATTATAATCTATTAAAGGAATAATTCACCTACATATCTCATCATTTACTCATCCTCATGTCATCCCAGATGTGTTTGACTTTCTTTCTTCTGCAGAACACAAATGAAGATTTATAGAAGAATATTTCAGCTCTGATACAATACAAGTGAAGGATGACCAGAACTTTTATACATTAATCTATAATAATAAGTATATATAATAAGGATTTACATGTTAATCTGTTTCTCACCCACACCTATCATATCACTTCAGAAGACATGGATTAAACCACTGGAGTTTTATATAAGTATAATTATATATTTATAGACACTGTTCAGAGATCAGAGAATTCTGGCCAATCAGACGAGCTCGTTTGTGCAGCTCATGTTTTATTTATTAATGCTTGAACAACAATAACATACAAACACAAAATAAAACAATCATTTCTACATTATTGACACACGCACATCTTACAACAAATTTAGAAAAGTTACAATTTAATTAAAAAATACAAAATATTTAAAGTTATATAGAAATTAGAAGGGAAACACAAGTTGATAATTGACATGAGAAGGACACAGACAGATTATTAATACAATAACATACAGACATTAATACACTAAAGCTGCTAAATTCATGGATTTCAATATTTCTTCATAATATTTCAGGAATCTTTGGGTCTATTTTGATGGTCATTATAATAAACAATAATGTCTTTTAAACTGAAAGACTGTGTAACATCGCCAGAATCAAATATGTGAGAATCTGGGTCAGACCAAAATTATTTGGAAATGGGGCGACCAAAAAACCAATGTGCAAATTTACATTTATGCTTTTATCCTGTGGGGATCGAACCAGCGACCTTCTGATTACCAGTTATGTGCTTTAGTCCACTACACCACCACCACTCCAGATGTCTCTAGAACATGAGCTGTCAATGTCCAAATATACACAAATGATAGAATTGACGGGGTGTATTTGATGTACAATTCTGAAATGTGTTTGTCTTATTGGAAATACAATCTTAGGTAAAAGCCGGACCGTTTTCCAATCGATATCTTCTACCAAGAACCTCCAACAGAACGTTCCTCTTGCTCAAATGTACTTTTTAAATTGAATAATCCAAACACCCTCCAGACAGTCTCCAGACACCCTCCAAACACTCTAAAAAAAACCTCCAGACATCCTCCAAACATCCTCCAAACATCCTCCAAAAATCCTCCAGACATCCTCCAGACATCCTCCAGACATCCTCCAGACATCCTCCAGACATCCTCCAGACATCCTCCAAACACCCTCCAAACATCCTCCAGACACCCTCCAAACATCCTCCAGACACCCTCCAAACACTCTAAAAAAAACCTCCAGACATCCTCCAAACATCCTCCAAAAATCCTCCAGACATCCTCCAGACATCCTCCAGACATCCACCAGACATCCTCCAGACATCCTCCAGACATCCTCCAGACATCCACCAGACATCCTCCAGACACCCTCCAAACATCCTCCAGACACCCTCCAGACATCCTCCAGACCTCCTCCAAACATCCTCCAGACCTCCTCCAAACACCCTCCAGACATCCTCCAAACATCCTCCAGACATCCTCCAGACATCCTCCAGACATCCTCCAGACATCCTCCAAACATCCTCCAGACACCCTCCAGACACCCTCCAAACATCCTCCAGACATCCTCCAAACATCCTCCAGACATCCTCCAAACATCCTCCAGACACCCTCCAGACACCCTCCAAACATCCTCCAGACATCCTCCAAACATCCTCCAGACATCCTCCAGACATCCACCAGACATCCTCCAGACATCCTCCAAACATCCTCCAGACACCCTCCAGACACCCTCCAAACATCCTCCAGACACCCTCCAAACATCCTCCAAACATCCTCCAAACATCCTCCAGACATCCTCCAGACATCCTCCAAACATCCTCCAGACATCCTCCAGACATCCTCCAAACATCCTCCAGACATCCTCCAGACATCCTCCAAACATCCTCCAGACATCCTCCAGACATCCTCCAAACATCCTCCAGACATCCTCCAAACTCTCCCCTCTAACTCCAGAGGAGTAAGTGTAGCATGCCCCCCGAACAAGGATGAGACTTTTACTGATGGTTTTATGATGTTTAATCCTTTATGAACCTTAATCCGTTCACCATATTACCAACGTAAGAGCTGAAATGTATACAAAACATGTAACTGATCAGCTAACATTGTTCACATTTACATTTGTGCAAAACTAACATATTAACAGACAAAATGCTCATATCTCAACTGATTTAACAAACCTTTTGCCTCTTCAGAGGGGCTGCAAGTATGAATTTGACGTTTAACCACGGCTCCGTGTCAAAGTTATTGCCGTATTTGGGATAACAAGCTATATGCTATAAAACTGCGCTATCCAGGGCGCACGCGCTTCCAAAAGAAAACAAAAGCGCGCAGCTTAAGACCGGAAGTCAACCATTTCAATACAAAAATTTCAAAATAAAAGACAATCACCTTTTCTGTAGCAAAATATACTTATGGTTATTTACAGTAAGAATGATGAAATGAGAGTTTTCAACAGTTTTCAGACTCTACAGCAAATCTTTGGTCATGTCCACACTCTCATTCATCCTGTCTGTCATAAAAGTTGACCAAACAAGAAAATTCTGTCAAACCTGTATAACTTTCATGAAACAAAAGGAGATGTTCTTCTCATTCACCATTAGGACTAGAGGTCGACCGATATAGGATTTTGCCGATAACTATTGTAAGGCGGGGTGCCAATGTGTTTGCATTCAAAGGCAAATAGCAAATGCTTCCTGAGGCACCACACCCCACTGAGCGAAGACTGAAAAATCACACCTCATTGTCGCCCTTCCACATCTGTCCCATTCTCTCCCCTCTCCTCCTCCTCATCCATTCCCTTTAAGCCCAGAATCACCCCAAACTCACCTAAGATCTGTATGTACCATATCTGATGTATACAAATAATGTAACTTTTGTAACATGTTTGGTATCATTTAAAATGTCTCGATAGGTCTGGTATAGTGTTTTGTCCCCAGCTTTATAAAACTTAATGACAACAAAGTTATAAGGTCTATGCCAAATACTGAATAATTCTGGAGGCCTATCCCCTCCTTGAAGGTTTAACACCAGGAAGCCAAGAACCCTTTCACCCCAAATTCTCATTGAACAAAGGATAATACCATTTGGTACACAATGTGTATTCTGTCTGTATATTTAAGGAAGGCTGGCCCAGAGCTCAAGGTTCTCTGTAGTCAGATGATCCCACACCTCAATGTGTGTAACTGTAATAATAGGAATCTGCATTCAGATTTCCCATGCTTTGCAATTACATGTACTTTTCTCAACTGCCAGGTATGTTCTTTGACTTGTTTCTTTAACTTGTGTTTTAAATCCTACCTGGCAAATAAATTGTTACTTTTTGATTTATTCTGTATTCCTCTGAAATCATTTATATCAATACTGGGTCTTTAAAATAGGAGAAACCGCTCTGGAGGAACCGAGCAGGAGAATCCCATTTTAAGAATCATTTCTATCACAACTGAAGCTTTAATGTAGGAGGAAGCCACTTAAAGACTATCAGTTTGAATCTCATTAGAAACTGATCAAAAGGTAAATGAATAGAAGAGGATTCAGAGTAATCAATAACTTAAATGATTAAAATAAAAGAATAATCAGAAAGAATTTAGAGCTTTAATCTAAATCAGAGGTCAACTTAAAATTGGAGTCAGATTAATATAAAATTGGAGTCAGATAAAATTAATAACGGGATGAATTTGTAAAGTGCAAATTATTAACAATAATTGCTTTACTTCAGTGCTCAGAAAAGACAGAACAACGCAGAGACCTTCAAGGGGCAAATCTATGTATTTTTAGCAGTTTTGCCTGCCATTTTACACTATGTTGGGACGACAAGCCGATAACCGATTAATCGGCCGATAGTTTTTAAAATTGATACTGAATGAAAAAAACAACATTTAAAGTAGAGATGCACCGATACCACTTTTTCTCTTCCGATTCTGATGCCGGAAATCTCAGTATCGTCCGATCCCGATCCGATAACAGTGTTGATATTTGCATAATCAGTTTATAATATCTTTACATTATTGTGTGGAATAATTGGGAGATCTCTTTAATATGTAAAGAAACACAAACCTCTAACGACACATTATTTCAATATAAATGTATCGATTATTGAGAAACACTTTATTATTAACTAGTTTACTGGATAATGGAGCAGCAACATTAACAGTAATTCCAGTCTTCAAGTCTTCAGTAGAAAAGAAACCAGTGTTTAATTTGTGTCACATTGTTGTAACCGCTTGAGGTTAGCGTTAATGTTAGCGTCCTCTCAGTCTGGTCTGTAAACATACTGCTGTTCTCTATTAATGCAGCATCGATTCAAGACATTAATTACTTTATAATGATATGACAACATGTACTGTATACATACATTTGAGTTGTTGGTGTTTTAATCTGCAGTGTTCAGCTCCGTGCAGTCTCACGTGTCAAAACAACCACCACGAGGCATCAGTGATAGTTTTTATTTCACCTCTAGAGGGCGCTCCCATACTGTATAACGACTGCGCACCCTTCCCAGCTGCTCCAGCACCAGACACAACGGGACACAACGGGGGAAATTATCGGTGTGGATTATTGCCAATAACCGAAAATTCCAGAAATCGTTAACGGTGTTGATTAATCAGCAAAACCGATATATCGGTCGACCTCTAATTAGGACTGCACAATTAATCAGAACAATAATCAATGTTATAATTATGGATTCACTAATTGTGAAAAGTGTCAATTACAGATTTACATGCATCAAAACTTTCTAAGTCACAATCAGTGTTTTGTTCTATTATAATCTATTAAAGGAATAATTCACCTACATATCTCATCATTTACTCATCCTCATGTCATCCCAGATGTGTTTGACTTTCTTTCTTCTGCAGAACACAAATGAAGATTTATAGAAGAATATTTCAGCTCTGATACAATACAAGTGAAGGATGACCAGAACTTTTATACATTAATCTATAATAATAAGTATATATAATAAGGATTTACATGTTAATCTGTTTCTCACCCACACCTATCATATCACTTCAGAAGACATGGATTAAACCACTAGAGCTTTATATAAGTATAATTATATATTTATAGACACTGTTCAGAGATCAGAGAATTCTGGCCAATCAGAAGAGCTCGTTTGTGCACCTCATGTTTTATTTATTAATGCTCGAACAACAATAACATACAAACACAAAATAAAACAATCATTTCTACATTATTGACACACTACATCTTACAACAAATTGAGAAAAGTTACAATTGAATTAAAAAATACAAAATATTTAAAGTTATATAGAAATTAGAAGGGAAACACAAGTTGATAATTGACATGAGAAGGACACAGACAGATTATTAATACAATAACATACAGACATTAATACACTAAAGCTGCTAAATTCATGGATTTCAATATTTCTTCATAATATTTCAGGAATCTTTGGGTCTATTTTGATGGTCATTATAATAAACAATAATGTCTTTTAAACTGAAAGTATTTGATGTACAATTCTGAAATGTGTTTGTCTTATTGGAAATACAATCTTAGGTAAAAGCCGGACCGTTTTCCAATCGATATCTTCTACCAAGAACCTCCAATAGAACGTTCCTCTTGCTCAAATGTTCTTTTAAATTGAATAATCTGGCGTACATTTCTTATTTAATAGATCAGTTCCTCCAAGAGTAAATGGTATTGTAACTGTATTCCTTGGATTATATATGGAGTGACTTTAATAAAGTAAATGAACCCAGCTGAGACTGATTTAACCGCTGCACTAAACTCTTTTGGAGAAACCGGGAAATTATGGAAAGTCATAAATTGCTCATAAATCAAAACATTTCCTGAGTCATCAAATAAGGAAAGGATACAGCTCATCTGTTCCCGGACTACACTTCCCATAATCCCCTGCCCTCATCACTGCCAGCTGTCATGATTGTGTCCTCACCTGTGTTTCATGAAGTCATTGTTCATTGTGTAGGTGCCCAAACGAGTAGAGGAACAGTGTGGGTCCTCTCAGGTGAGTATCATCTCATAAGTGTGCACCTAATGTAAGATCACCCTTATGAGAATTTATCTCACCATGTTTTTACTTATGTACCATGTACCATGTTTTTATTTATTTGAATATGTATCTTTATAGGAATATCATAGTAAAGTAAAGGCCAATCTGTCCTTCAAGAACAAAAATCTGCCATAATAATATTAAATATGAATATAATTTTCCCCTTTCACTGACTTCCATTTAACCATCATCAGTCCTGATCATAACCAACAAATATTCCTTTATTTTCAGGTTTTTTAAATGAGAAACGGTCATTAAATCCATTAAATCTTTGATTAATATTTTCATCTCCAATGCTGAAAGTCGGAGCCACTGACAGTAAAGATTTATTTTAAATGACTTTTTCATTTCACACTCACTAGATTTATTATTTATGGCTGAAATTGGGGGATTTTTCGCCTCTCATTGAACTTTTTTTAGCACTCAAGACTTTCTGGACATGGTGGTGTTGCTACTGTTTTTAATATGACACACAGATGTGTGTTCCAGTTTTGAGGAACAGCTAATGAGGATTGACATTAGGGGTCCTGTACTGTGTGCACTGGCAGGACTCCTAAATTTAACAAGGACTTTATTCAATAATGAGTTCCTCTCTAATATTGTGTCTTGCTGTGATCGATGATTCTTTGGGACTTTAATATTCACATTTATTGTCCAACAAACCTTTAGTGAAAGATCTTTTTATTCCTCATTGAATCCATGAACTTTTCACAGTAAGTTTCCAGCCCGACTCTTAATTTGGGGCGTTTACTAGATCTGGTGTCACATGGTTTTCCTGTAAGCCACCTGAGGATGATTGATGCTATTTCAGAGCATTTGTCTGTTCTTCTCCACTCCTATTAGTTCACAGCCTGTGATCTGTTTTTAATGGTTTGGACACTGAAGAGATGATGGAGGTTTTTACTAAATCATGTTCTGTTTCTTTAGACCAGTGTTTCCCAAACTGGGGAAGTTTTTGATACTGATGATGTAAGTTCATAATCTTTGATGAGGGTTTCAGACATTCAGCAGCACCAAATAATTTCCACATTCACACGTATTCATTTTCACTCGCGTTTGCTCGCACAGTAGAGATCTGTTTTTATATTGTTGCATGATGTTTTTTCAGTACATGAGCTCAACCTTGATAACAGTGTCAAATGTGTCAAAGCACCTTGAGCTGACTGCGCAATTACACAGATAATTACCCACAATGCTCGAGTTCGGCCGGCAATGCCGTACCTGCAATGATGCAGAATTCCAGGCACAGAACCGAATTCTATTCTTGCACACCGCGACTCGATGAGGGGGAGTTTAAGTTACGCATTTATATCATATCTAGCATTCCCATCTCAATCGATAAGCCATTTATTCAGTATACATATGTCTTCTCACCGGTACAAAAATAGGGATCATGTTTCTCCCGTTTTAGCAACTTTACATTGGCTTCCCGTCAATTATAGAATTGATTTTAAAATGACTGTCTGTGTACAAGGCTTCATCTGGTGTCACACCAAAATACATCAGTGACCTTTTGATTCCTCACTTCCCCAAAGACACTTCGATCGTCATCTTCTCTTGTCTGTCCCTCGTTGTTGCTGCAATCAAAGGGTGGTCGGACCTTCTCCGCTGCAGCTCCCAAACTTTGGAACGGGCTTCCCTTTCACATGAGGTCTTCTCCTTCACTAGCTAGTTTTAAATCCGTTCTTAAATCTGATCTGTATTTATCTTTTGATAGTTCTTAGATTAAGTGTTTTATGGTTTAGTTACATGGACTGTATTTTTTTTGTTGCACGCAGAGGCCGACTGGCCATCGGGAGAACCGGGATATTTCTCTGTGGCCCGGCCGTGAAACGGGGCCGAATTGGCCATGATAAGCTGAAATGAGCCGCCACATTATGCAGAATGGGCCACAATGGCAAAGATATGCTTTTGGGCCAGATTTTACACACAGGCAAATTTCTCAATACACACATACACAACACACACTGACATCCATACCAACAAAACCACACAATTTTATCTGCATCATTTATTCAATTGGCCAAAAGTATCTAATACACATAATAGAGGAAAATCGTGTATTTGCTCCATAGGATAAACATGAGAAAAATGGCGCCATCTGGTGGAAAATATTAATTAAAATGTTGAACTCTTGGCTCCAGAATGAAAGTATAATATCATATAATTCATGATTTTATGCTTTAATGGCACTGGGATCAAATATTACAGTTTTAATGGGTTTCAATGGGAAAATAAGGTCCTGAGTGTGACTATTTTGTGTACACAGTGTTTTACAGATGTATTTTAGGAACTGAGGTTGAATTCTCAAAATTCCCCCCAAAATACACAATTTGGCTAACTTTATGCCATTGGCATTTACAGCCAAAATGTCCAAAAAACAAAAATGTATCTAAGGTCACACGTGTTAAAAAATAACTGCATAAATCTTCTTCTCATTTATTGGTCTTTCATTGGTCATCTCATACCTCTTGAGCTTATCTCTTCCTGACTGGCAGTGTCTGTTTCCTGAAGAGTTATTTTCTGCATGCACTGACTGTCAGAGGTGAGAGGGGGGAAAAGGGACCCAAACACAGATGAAAACAGTTCAAGAATTTATTCACAACAGACAAGTCAACAAAGTAAAGGTGAAGAGGAGTCTATGAAGCGTGTAGCCGCCCAGAGGGAGGAGTGTGTTTGTTGTTGAAGTGAGGAAGTGTCTGTTGAAGCTGGTGTGATGCGGAACAAAGAGCAGGCGAAGGAGGACTAGTGTTTCCCAACACGGGGCAGAGATGAGGAATCCTCTTCCTTCGATTCGTGGGTGGTGAAGACAGATGTATGGCGAACCTGAAGGTAACCACACTTCCTGATACGCTGGTAGAGATGGGCACATGAGAGATCTCCAACTAGACAAGAGAGCTCGATTAACACTTGACAGGTCAAACAATCAGCATAGGCCCAAACATTAAACGACATAGAACTATCACAAATGTTAACCACATTGGCAAAATGTATACCGTTGGCATAAACCTAGCCAAAGGAGTGTATTATTTGGGGAAGTTTGATATTTCAACATCAGTTCCTATAATACATCTATAATACACTGTGTACATAAAATAGTTACACTTGGGACCGTCAGCGCTTTTCCCCTATTCTCTGTTTACTGTATTATTTAGCACTGCAGGACAACTGAATAAATTATGCAGCTGAAATTGTGTGGGTGCGTTGATATGGAAGTCAGAGTATGTTTTGTGTGTGTGTATTGAGAAATTTGAGCGTGTGTGTGTGTATAAAAACAACCATGGCATTATGTAAAGTACTGGTGCCCATCCAGTCGATCGCAGACTGCTTCCCTGTCGATCATAAATGGTCTGCACTTATATAGTGCCTTTTTTTAACCTTAACGGTATTCAATGTGCTTTACACTGTGTCTCATTCACCCATTCACACACACATTCATACACTAATGACAGCAGAGCTGCATGCAAGGTGCTAGCCTGCCGTTGGGAGCAACTTGGGGTTCAGTGTCTTGCCCAAGGACACTTCGGCACATGGAGTCATTTGGGGGGGATTCGAACCACCAACCCTGAGATTAGTGGCACTCTCTCTCTTTACACCATTCCCACATGTCTCAGGCCTCAAATACCTAAAAATGTTAACCATTAAAAGTGTCAGAGAAGAAATCGGGAGCTAAATTCGAAATCAGATACTAACATACTATTTCACCTAAATATAGGGCAGAAATAGCAAGAGTAGTATGCTAGTACACTAATCCAAATTCCACCAGGGTTTTAGCTGTGCATGCTGGGTATGGTTTGTTGCTATGGTTTTAGCTAGGCACGTTACATTATTAGTATAAGCTGCGTTCACACTGCCAGCTAATTTGTAGCTGGATGTCGCCAGTGGATGGTGGTTAGGGCACTAGTGGTGTGTATGGAGTCTAAACAGCACGGTTTCTTTACAATTACTATTAAAATATTAGGATCACATAAGCTCTACCATCTTCTCTCTAAAGTTAAACATTTCTCAACATTGTTGTGCCGCTGGACACGCCCACACATGGTCGGCGTCACTCGTGTTTCCGGAAGTCACCAGCGCTCATTTAAAATGAATGAGAGCAGGTTGTTTTGTCACTGCTGAAGTCACAGCTCTCTCAACCTCTCCACTGTAAAGCTGCGTTCACACTGCAACTATGGCAGAAGCCATAAAATAAGAGCAATTAATCAGGATAATTTTTTTGTTTATTAAAAGTCCATCTGTCATTTTTTCAATGCAAGCGTGACCTTACCAATGAAGGGCAATTTGGAGCAGCATTTCAAGACTGTGCACAAAAGCTAAGATGCAGATTTCCCGGTTAAATCAGCTCTACACACCCGAAAATCCAGGAATTGAAGGGGCAGTTATCAGCACAGCAGTCCATTTTTACCAGGCCAAACACCAACAGTAAGGCTGCAACTATTGCATCTTATCGTATCAGTCACATCTTGCAAAACAAGAACAAGGACTGTGAAGTTGTGAAAGAAGTGTTTGTCGAGGCTGCAGATGCACTTTTGGTGACTTTAAGAATAAAAGAGACATCATAGCTGCCATTAAGGACGTGCAATTATCCCGTGGCACTGTTACACGGCGATGCAAGGGAATGTCAGAGGATGTTGAGGAGCAGTTGAGGAAGGATATTGAATGGTGTGAATGTTTCTCTTTAATTCGACGAGTCGACTGTCATGGATGTGGCTCAGCTCTGTGTGGCTCAGGTTTTTGGAGACATGGGTGCAAAAGAGCTACTCCCCATTTTGCCATTGAAAGGACACACTAGAGGCGAAGATATTTTCCAAGATTTCATGGAATTTGTCAAGACCCAATTGCTCCTCTTCAAACTCATCTCTATCACAAATAATGGTGCTCCAGCAATGGTGGGCTGTACTAGCGGGTTCATTGCATTGTGCAAACAGAGTGAATATTTCCCGGACATCCATAATTACCACCGTATAATCCACCAGCAGACATTGTGTGGTAAGATTTTAAACATGAAAGAAGTGATGTTTACATAGAAGGTTATTCCGTGCACATTTGGAGGATACAGGTGCAGAACACACAGACCTGTTAGATGTTAGATGTTTGAGTAGAGGTACATTTTTAGTGAGATTCTCAGAGTTGTTGTCTGAAATCAAAGACTTTCTGAAGCTTTCAAAACATGCAGAATATGCCCAGCTAGAGGATTACCAGTGGCTATTGGATTTAGCGTTCCTGACCGATCTCACTGACCTGCTGAATGATTTTAATTTAGAGCTGCAGGATAAAGATGAACATGTAATCAACACGATCAGTTCAGTGAACACATTTAAAAGCAAGCTGGCAATGATGTTGGTTTAATACATTTCTGAATATCTTCAAACATTTTAATTCACACTCAATATTGGGTGTCCAGTAGATTTACTTGTAGAACTTCCTGCTTGCAGTTCCTGTCTGAGCTCTTCCGCTGAGCTCTGCTGCCGTTAACAAACACTTGATGTTACCTGCAGAGGGGGTCATAATGCTGTTATCTCATCACCAGCAGTGACAAGAGTCAATAAAACATGATACTGAGAGAACAATACCATAACCCTATACATGACAGGTGTGCTCCCTGACCATTAATATATATATTAAAATAATCAAAGGAACAAAAGTTTGAAATGTGAATAAAATGACATCTCAATTTCACACTGTGAAACAGAGTCACTGTGAGAGAGCTGTTAGAAACCGGATGTTTCCATCTTCAGTCACTAGGAGGAGTTACAGCAGTGAGATCAGCATTAGAAGAGTCATTCAGTCTGTATGTCATTACACCAGCAGCACTGACGACATTACAGGACATTCATTGCAGGAAATATTCTAAATTGTGTGCATGACATCAGTTGATCACAACGGACTAATATGTGATGCTAAAACACTTTTATATGGTAAAAAGTTTGTGGAAACTGAAGCACTTACACACATTTATGATTGTTGAGCATTTAATTTTAAAACTATTGACATTGTTGTTCTCATTCATCTCAAAGGTGTTCAGAAGGGTTCAGGACAGTCAAGTTGTTCCACATCAGACTCAGTAAATCATGTTTATAAGGACATCACTGTGTACACAAGGGTTTTATCATTTATCACTTAATATTTTAGATGCATTTCAGTCTGGTTTCAGATCTTTGCACTCGTACTATTTTTCAGAAGATTTCTTACCATTGCTACACTGATGACACACAATTTTATCTAACAGTTAAAACCGACAGTAGTTGTCCTTTTTGAGATGCTCTGTGACTGTTTTGAGGATATTAAATGTTGGATGGAAAATGTTTTTGCAATTAAATGTAAATAAAAGTTAAATTGATTCTAGGCCCCCATCCGACTTCCAACACTTTAAAATAATTTGTCTGCCAATCATAATACTGGTCAGAATGCAATTTTTTTTAAATATGTTTGTCCCTCAAACTTATGACTGTCCCATCGTCCAAAATACAAAATCTGGGTTAAAGTAAAATTTGAGTGCCCAAAAAGTAACACAAACAACTCTGAACTTTCAACCAAAATGCTTGGATCTTAACACCCCCCCAAAAGATGGGTTGTGTCTCCAACTTCTGATTGGCATCGCCAGCAGGTGCGTGTGTCTATAAGACCAAGCCTATACAATCTAGAGGGGGTCCAATAAAATCTGTCAAATCTCGAATTGCATAAGGCGAACCCTTGCATCTCTAGATGCAGACGTGACTTTTTTAATCCTAGTCCACACTCCCTCCTCCAATGCCAAGTTTAAATCTTTCTCCCATAATCTCTTGAGAGAAGTTGAAGCTCCGTCCCCCAGACTCTGAATGAACAGGAAGTAATAAACTGATGCCTCATGACCTTTTCCAAAAGCAGTAATCACCCCTCCCAGAGTATCTGCTGCTTGGGGGGTGTTACTCCCAAATCAATACAGAGCAGGTGGCGCAGCTGTAAATACCTATAAAACTGAAATCTGGGAATCCAGATTTTTTTAACCAAATTCTCAAAAGTTCTCAATAGTCCACCCTCATACAGATCACCGAGTGTATTAACCCCCTCACGATCCACTCTGACCAGCAGAAAGGGGACTTATTAAAACATAATTTATGGTTCAGCCATTAAGGCTATATTTAAATAAATGTCTGAATGAAACACTCTGGACACATTTGTCCATACTGACTGCAAAGTCTTTAAATTGGCAAAATAGGGGCAAGAATTTCCTGTTCAATATAAAACCATTGAGGGGCTCTTTCAGGTGGAAGTGACCAATGGGCCAAATTTGAGACCAAATGCATAATAATAAAACAAAATCTTGGATAGGCCTAACCCACCTTTGCCAATTTGCTTTTGTAACATATTGAAATGTAATCTGGGATGCTTATAATTCCAAATGAAGGACTTTGCTATGCTATCAAATTGCTTGAAATAAGAAAGGGGGACATCTACATTGTAACAGGTGGTAGAATTTTGGAATACAATTCATTTTAATAACATTGACCTTCCCAATAATAGATAAATGTAATGAAGCCTACCTTCCCACATCACTCAAAAAACTTTTTATTAAAGGGTCAAAATTAACTAACAAAATTACACAAATTTGCTGGGAATAAAATGCCCAAATACTTAATGCCCTGTTTAGGCCACTGGAAGGCGCCCGGCTGGAAAGCCGTTACTGGGCTAATTCCTTCTCCAATGACTCCAGATAATATGTTTCTCGACATCCCCGATTCTTGTAAACAAATCAGTGAATTTCATCTCATTACAGTAATCGATGGATGTATTACAGCAAGGTCCTCAAAGTCTGCCACAACGTTCGCCAGCATTACAAACATGTGGACAGATGACGTTGAATTTCTCACGCTGCATCGTCCAAATTAAATCCCTGGTCTGCGACCCTGTCTTGGGTATCATCTTGAGTACGTAAGTGTCTCTTAAAATCTCCAGAGCCAGAGGATTTTGAATTCTTTGACATGTTGACTTCTTAGAACAATTATGTAGCTGTATCGTATATCACCGGTTTAAGACACAAAAATAATTAAAAACTAGCAAAGTGCGCAGAGCTTGCCGTTCACACGTCCGACCCCCGCATGGTGCCATGTGACTTTCAGAGTTTTTTTTTAATCTGACAATGATTTTCAAGTCAAGTCAAGTGGTTTTTATTGTCGTTTCAACCATATACAGTTAGTACAGTACACAGCAAAACGAGACAACGTTCCTCCAGGACCATGGTGCTACATAAAAACAACAAAGGACCAACATAGGACCACATGAGACTACACAACGAAATAAAATACCTATATAAAATACCTATATATACCTATATAAAGTGCACGTGCAAACATGTGCAAAAAGTACAGGACAGTACAACAAATTACTGACAATGAACAGGACAATAGACAGTGCAGCGCCGACCAGTACTCAGTAGTGCAAAAAGATGACAGTTTCTAAAAATGTAAACATAACATACTATGAGATAATGTTCTATGCACATAGCAGTTATTGAGATAGCAGACAGTTATAAAGTGACAGTAATTAAAGTGCAACTCAGGACACGTGTGTGTGTGTGTGTGTCAGTCCACTCTCTGAGTATTGAGGAGTCTGATGGCTTGGGGGAAGAAGCTGTTACACAGTCTGGCCGTGAGGGCCCGAATGCTTCGGTACCTCTTGCCAGACGGGAGGAGGGTAAAGAGTTTGTGTGAGGGGTGTGTGGGGTCGTCCACAATGCTGGTTGCTTTGCGGATACAGTGTTTTTTGTAAATGTCTTTGATGGAGGGAAGAGAGACCCCAATGATCTTCTCAGCTGTCCTCACTATCCTCTGCAGGGCTTTGCAGTCCGAAACGGTGCAAGTCCCAAAACAGGCAGTGATGCAGCTGCTCAGGATGCTCTCAATAGTCCCTCTGTAGAATGTAGTGAGGATGGGGGTTGGGAGATGTGCTTTCCTCAGCCTTCGAAGAAAGTAGAGACGCTGCTGGGCTTTCTTGGTGATAGAGCTGGTGTTGAGGGACCAGGTGAGGTTCTCCGCCAAGTGAACACCAAGGAATTTGGTGCTTTTGACGATCTCCACAGAGGAGCCGTCGATGTTCAGCGGAGTGTGTTCACCTTGTGCTCTCCTAAAGTCAACAACCATCTCTTTTGTTTTGTCGACATTCAGGGACAGGTTGTTGGCTCTACACCAGTTCGTCAGCCGCTGCACCTCCTCTCTGTATGCTGACTCGTTGTTCTTGCTGATGAGACCCACCACGGTCGTGTCATCGGCGAACTTGATGATGTGATTCGAGCTGTGCATTGCTGCACAGTCGTGAGTCAGCAGAGTGAACAGCAGTGGACTGAGCACACAGCCCTGGGGGCCCCTGTTTTGATGCATTGTTATTTTTTGTGCAATGTTGTTGCTAATCATTCACATTCACATCATCACAAATGGGCATTTACTCAAAATGAATGAATATTTGGTAGATATGATCATGACTGATGTTGCTTTTTGACAGACATTTTTGTCTTCTAAAGACCTCTGGGTCACTTTTTTAAAATTGACTCACAAGGGTTAAATGAGCAGGGAACAAACAAGGGGCAGGTGCCGCTTGTAGCTGTAGGTTGTCATGATCCACATTCCCATGGAAACAATCAGGGTTCACATGGCAAATCAAACTACATTTCCATCAAAGGAATTTTTAGTGCAGCAAAATAAAGCTGATGTAAACGGATATTATCGTTAAAATTTCACAAGTGTCGACATAATATTTTTCTGTTCAGCTCTAGCGCATAAACTATTTGCCGATACTTCAAATGTCACAAACTGATTTGGAAACACTTTTTTTCTCCAGAAAATTGCCATTAGCGCAAAAATAGTGTCACATGACAGTTTACCCCAATCGTTAGCCTGTGTTAATCATGACGACAGTATACATCCTTGAAAGCCAAATTTATTGTACATGATTATGGATTGATCTTAACTGCATACAGATCCGATCTGCAAACATGACACTTCCAGGAGTGCCAACACATATCTCATATCATGCACATCGTCAAGTGCACAGAGAACGCATCCGCTTATTTATTAAAGTTACTTTTCCACACCATTAAAAATAATAGACGGCAGTCAAGAAATAAGCCCACAATACAAAAAACACAATTTCTGTGGACAAAAGATGTTTTAAATTAAAAATAAATACACAATACTAGAAGAAAAGCTTCAGTGTGGTTTTTTTGGAACACCAACAGCCCAATTCTTTTAAATTATTGTTTAGTTTACTTTTGGAAAAAATACCAGCAAAATTCAGACGCCACCGAAAGGGGATGGGGGGCCTGGCGATTTGTATTGCGTAGCAGAGTCGGATAGTCCTGGCCAACCAGCGTGACTGGTTGGGAAGTGAGAGCCACGTGTCCAAGCTCCGTGCGAGGGGCACTATGGGGGGCGATCGTTTTTGACGTACCTGGCGAGGCTTCACAGCAGAGTGGAGCAGGTAATGTGGCGTCGGAGGTAAAGGCGCATCCTGAGGCTTTGGTGCTGAGAGAAGACTCAAAGCACTTACCTTGCTCCACACACCCGGCAGGGGGCGGGTTAGTGACTGAGGAGGAAGTCCCATGTAGGCGTCCTCTAGACTCGTCATAACCGGCCGGACAGGGGGCAGCAGTTGTGGATCTGGAGGCGAGCATCCGGTGTACCGTGACTGCTGGAGTATGGCACCGGGTTGCCATGAGAGTGGCATTTTTGGACCAGGTGACCCAGGGAAACAGGAAATTGCTCTAATGAGAATGTGGGTACTGCAGCCCAAAGGGGGTGCGGCAAAGGAAATAACTTTAAATAACGTTTCTCCTCCCAGCCCACCAACGGGGAAACTAGGCAAGTGATTCGGCATGCCAACGGAACCTGAAACACATAAGGGCAAAACGCAAGCACACTTTGACCAAAACTGACAGTGAACGATTATGCCACTGTCCTCATCAGACAAAAACTCAACCTGTCAAGGTGACAGGACCGTGACATCACCGGAGGGCACACGACGATAACTCGCGCATGGCGGTCTCTAACAACCAGACCCATGCGCTCACACAAAGAGGATACACAAATCATGAGACCGGGTGATACTGCCACTGTCTCGTCAGGCAGAAACCCAACCTGGAAAGGTGACAGGACTGTGACATCTGAAAATATGATTTATAAGATATCAGCCTACGTGTAGGAGACTCCAATCAATGTACTACAAGAGTACACGCATTTAATTTGAGTAAAGTAAATTACCTGAGGTGCAGCAAGCTAGCCAACAAATCTCTGGTTTATCTATGGCTTCATTAACAGGTTAGCTAGTTTGCTGAGCTTAAATACGAACAACTGTTTTTTCAAGATTAGGTAAGTAACGTTACAGTAACTGATGTTACTTACAGCTACCTAACTGACTTTATCAAACTTGGATAAAATATTTCTGATATCCAGCTCTTTTAAATTGACTAGAGCCTCCCCCTAGAGAACTTGAAGACAGCCGTCATACCGCCCAAACCCCCCACCCCCAACACACACACAATTGGTTTTTTTTTTTATAAAGCCATCGACATTCCATTTTAAATGCTAATGTTATATAAATTGAATAAGAGCTATTTTGGAGATTTTAGGCTACTTAAGGTAACCAACTTTGAAAACATCAACATCAGCTATGGACAGCACTGTTTTATCACAGTATCAAATGCATAAAAATCACTTCCATATAGGCCTAAATTTAGCAAAAAAACAAAAAAAAAGAGGAAACTCTGATTGACGATTTTGTCTCTTCGTTTTCATCACCCCAACATTAGTGGGAACAATGAGTCCGAATTTTTGATGCACACAGTTGATCGATGCGGGGCTGCGTGAGAAAGGATTAAACGTAAATCGTCCTGCAGTATTAATTGGTATTTGCTTTTAAGCAGGTCAAAGCGGAAAACCCGCGCTCACATAAGTAAGTGGAGGTGAAGGGGATGAGGACATTCATAGCCTTTCGAGAGAGGTAGGGAAACTCAGTCCTACACATAAATCAACGCATATATGATGCTTCAGTCTCCTTAATATTAATGGAGCTAAATGTCTGGATTTCTCTCATTGTGTTTGCAATTCTTTCAGCTTTGTCAAAAAAATTACAGTGGCTTGGTCACCAGACTAGAGCTTGGCCTCAATGTGATGCTGGAGCTTACAGGGTCTCATACTATAATTTGCTATCACCTCTTTGCAAATAACACACTGTGGCAGCAGCGCGTCATCGGGACCAGTCCACAAAAATCCCAACTTTAAATATCCGTGATTATACTTCCTCCATTTTTTGCTTGGCCCAGAATCTGCCTCATCTCCTGTAGACTTTTGTTTTGTAGACATTACAAAGCACTCCATTTTGCATATGCATAACACGCACTTTAACATGCAAGCTAACAGGACAGATGTGTACAGATGTGAACTGTTATGATATATTTTCCCCATGCTGCGCCTCCCCTGGGACTGTCTGGGGAGGCGCGCCACACTAATTGAAAACCTCTGTACTAGAATATTGTTCCTTTTATAATGTATGTCAATCTATATACACATTTATAATGTATTTCATTAATTAGTTTCCCCCAAATAATGTCAAAATTCAAGCTATAAACTTACCACGACACATTGTAAACTGTGAACAATTATTAAGTGTTGAAGTTTAAGATCTCAGTATCTCTGAACAGTGGACCAGTGGACCTGGTTAAATATGTAAACTGTATATACCTTCAACAGCTCTTTGAAACAATGAGGGTTTGTTGAAGCCTGCCAAGTGACAACAGGGAGTGTTCAAAAGCTCTCTGTAAATGTGAGGGCTTTAAAACACAGCCAGCACTCATTGTTTTTCATAACGGACAGACGGACTACTGGATGATCCAAGCCAAAGTATTTTATTTGTGGAGTGAAATGTGTGTGTCCATCTGTCCGTAATGAAAATCAATGAGTGCTGGCTGTGTTTTAAAGCCCTCACATTTATAGCCATCTGTTGAACACTTCCTGTTTTTCTCCTCCGGGGTCTGATCCCCTTATCTGTCCCAACCCTGGCAACACCCCTGCTGTGTATTTTTAAGTTAGATTTATGTGCACTATTTAATGACATTCACTGATGCAGCTTTAATACATTTCTGAATATCTTCAAACCAAACATTTTAATTCACTCTCAATATTGGGTGTCCAGTAGATTTACTTGTAGAACTTCCTGCTTGCAATTCCTGTCTGAGCTCTTCTGCTGAGCTCTGCTGCCGTTAACAAACACTTACTTGATGTTACCTGCAGAGGGGGTCATAATGCTGTTATCTCATCACCAGCAGTGACAAGGGTCAATAAAACATGATACAGAGAGAACAATACCATAACCCTATACATGACAGGTGTGCTCCCTGACAATTAATATATATATTAAAATAATCAAAGGAACAAAAGTTTGAAATGTGAATAAAATGACATCTCAAATTCACACTGTGAAACAGAGTCACTGTGAGAGAGCTGTTAGAAACCGGATGTGTTTCCATCTTCAGTCACTAGAAGGAGTTACAGCAGTGAGATCAGCATTAGAAGAGTCATTCAGTCTGTATGTCATTACACCAGCAGCACTGACGACACTACAGGACATTCATTGCAGGAAATATTCTAAATTGTGTGCATGATATCAGTTGATCACAATGGACTAATATGTGATGCTAAAACACTTTTATATGGTAAAACGTTTGTGGAAACTGAAGCACTTACACACATTTGTGCTTGTTGAGCATTTCATTTTAAAACTATTGACATTGTTGTTCTCATTCATCTCAAAGGTGTTCAGAAGGGTTCAGGACAGTCAAGTTGTTCCACATCAGACTCAGTAAATCATGTTTATATGGACATCACTGTGTACACGAGGGTTTTATCATACTGGAACAGAAAAATAATTTGCTGAATTTGCTGTAGCATTAAGATGTATCTTCTCTAGAAATAAAGGCCTAGTCAAACCGATTTCATGAACTTTGAGTTTGTCACAAAAATCTGCTCTTCTTCCTATTGCCATGAAGATATTCTTCTATGGTCTATAACGTTTAGTGGTTGTAAATTAATATAATGGGGTAAAAACAGAAGTGATATAAAGCAGGTTTGAGAATCATCTTGCAGTTTTAAAAGCACATTTTCTCATGGACTGGTCTGTTGTTGCTTTATTTGTCTCAGGTCACACTTTATCTCTCTCACACGCGTACACATGCAAATCAGCAGATATATCTGCAGCATTTTCCACACTTTGGGTGTGGGACCTTTAACAGTGTTTATTTTAACACATTGAACCACAGTGTGTTTAGGGTTAATGAGTTTTAACAGTTCTCTCTGGTCTCTTTCTCTCTGGTAATTCTTAGAATCGAATAACTACATTGAACTATAGTGCCATTTATTCTTCACCAGAGCTGGATTGTGGATGGGTGCAGTTGGGCCCATTAGTATGTTTAAGGACATCATGCTTGTATGGTGGGGAGCCTTGAAAGACCTGTGTCTAGGGGCCTCACAAGGGGCCTCACAATCCAGCCCTTTTCAAAACATATCCACAAGACTGGTCAAGATTTTATATTCTACAGTTTAAACAGTGTTAACACAATAGATTACTTGATACATTTGTGCATTTAAAACAGTTTTATGCATGTGAACCATTAAGATGGTTGTGTTGAACTCATCAGTGGTTGTCTTGATGGATCTTCTCATGTGTTGAGTCAGTTGACTGAAAGCAGCTGTGGTTAAACTGGCATGTTTGATTGTGCTTTGTAGGAACCAAAGAGCCATGAACTGCTGTGAACTAAAGACACGGTTCTGAATCTAGTTTTGACCGATGTAGGATGAAGGTTAGAAATCTGATAAAAGGCCAAACATGAGAATGTCTGTCAGATCCACCTGTCATGAAACTCCTGGACTTAAATAGAAAAAATGAGCTTCAGTAGTTCATGAGAGAGATAAAGATCAAACGAAGATCTGGATGTGGAGTAAAATGAAGGATGACGTGTCTAAAGTTCACACATTTATTTCTCTGAGTGTGACTGTGGTCACTTTATCTTAACAGTTTCTCTGGCCTCTCTTTTTATTCTCAACGTGTTATTTTCCACCCCACTGGACTTGAAAAGAAAGTTTAATGTTTATAACTGAAACGTTAGGCCTTATGGGATTGTATTTTGTGGATAAGCATTTAGTAAATTAACATCAATTGTAAATGTAAATTTCAATCAAGACTAGATCATTTTATTCTATGATGGTGTTTTTGACATGTTCAATCTAAAGATCTATAAGCAAGTCAAAGTTATTTATTTTATATAATGACAAACGGTGGATGTTATTGTCAGTACATTGCTTCTGATGACCAGTATTGCATTGTGGGACATTAATATGAGAATTATGTGACGAGCATGTGATGTGTCGTATTCAAGTGTGTTAATTTAATACAGTATAATGAGATAGAAGCATAAAGCAGAGTAATGAAAAACTAAAATATAAAGCTAGATACTGTATGCATTTAGATGATTTATTTAGAATCAGAGTGTTGAAAAGCTACAATATCCCACAAAAAGTATATCAGTGTGTGTAACTCAAGATCAGCTCTGTAAAGATGTTTGACCTGACATGTTGATCTACAGATATTCTCATGTTTGGCCTTTGGCTTTAGTGTCTGAAATTTAGACTTTTCCTTCGGCTGTCAAAAAAGTATTTTGCGGACTTCCGGTTAGGCGAGTTATGGAATAGGACATGGCCGCGGGAGGTCCTGCAGAATTTCATAATTTTTCGATAATTACACACTTTTTCATATATTACTAAGTGTAGGTTGGTTAGTGGTGTCTTATTTTTTATCTGGTGCAACAAAAATGAAAACTAAAAGCAGTAAAATGGGTAATGAGCAAACATGGCAATAGCAGCCTGCTACTGCAAGCGCATCCTCGGCAGAGCGTGATTTGGCCAGACCGGAGGAGTGCGCTGAACTCAGGATGACTCCAGATGATACACGGTCTCTTAAAACTGAGATATTATCATTGTCGCACAAAGATCTGGCAGAAATATTTAGCTCTGAGTTGCGGTCCATGTTTGGCGACGACTTGTCAACCATCAAGAGCGAGCTTCAGGCTTTTAAAGCAGAATTTTGTAATAGCATGGTTTCGACACGATGGGCCTTTCGTAGTGACACACACTGGGCCCTTAGTAGTAACTCACTGGGCACACTTGGCCTGTCTTGTCATGTGCTCCTTGCTGCACATCACTAGTGTCAGTTATTGCTCTGGCCCTGTTTTATACATGTGCTTTTCTCATTATAATTGCCTATATCACATTTACAGGCTTTTACTGATATAGTGTTTAACATTTTTGAAAATATACCATAGAATTTAGTGTATGGAAAATAATAATGAAAAACATCTGGGTTACAGATGTAACCTCCATTCCCTGATGGAGGAAACGAGACGTTGTGTCGAAGCGACACCGGGTGTCTGTCTTGAGTGCCTTTTGCATCTCTGATCTATGAGAAAAGGCCAATGAGAAATTGGCAGACAGAATTTGCTTGTCCCGCCCCTGGACATACTGGTATAAAGGAGGGGAAATGCATCTGTTTCATTCACGATTTTTCTGAGCAGCCAAAAATGAGGTTTGGCCGCAACAGTGGCTCGGTTCAGGGATGTGGCCGGGAGGACATATCGTCTCATTCCCTCCATCAGGGAACGGAGGTTACATCCGTAACCCAGACGTTCCCTGTCTGTCGCTCACTTCGACGTTGTGTTGAAGGGACACTAGGCGTGGATTTAAATTGGAATTTAAATCACGCCATGCACTGAGCCGTGTACGTGTACTGCTGACACGTTAGCAGGTGTGTCAGACTCCACGCACCCTTCCCGCACACCCCATAAAATCGTCAGAGCCTTCTGGTTCTTTACCCCGACAGGGGGAACAAGGCGACGTGCCAAGCATGGGAGCAGGCCGCGCCAGCTGCGCCTTTTCTCTCTCTATGTTTCTTGCATAGAGTTAAAGTGGCTTGGGCCATCTTAACACTATCATATGCATCGGGGAAGGCGATCTTACCCAGTTCCAATTCTTGGGGGAAAAGACCCTGCGGAGACCACACCTGTCACATGTGAAGAATGGCACGGTGGTAGATCCTACTTCATTGGGAGGGAGGAGTTTCTACAAACACAGCGACCGGTGGTCCGTGAGGACGGCCCAAGGGAGACGCGGGTCCGCTCGCAAGGGGACCGTACTGCAGAAAATACACACAGGGGGATATGTCCACATAGGGGCCCATCCTGTGGAGCACCCATTCCAGTACAGGGTAGATTGAGTACCCACATTGGTTTCAGTCGGCAAATTCCTCCACTGAATTCGCGGACCAGAGGGCTAGGTAGGAGTCATCCAGGGAGCCGAGTTAGTGGGATCTCCTGGGATAAGAGTGCATGAGCAAGCGATCGCCCTAGTCAGTTGTCAGCGTGTTACTGAGTTCTACCGGCTCGGACCTGAGAAAACACAGGATGAAACCTAAAAGGTATTGGGTGTTGCCCAACCCGCTGCTCTGTATATGTTTGCTAGGGAGGTGCCTCTGGCACTTCTTGTTGAGTGTGCTTGTACCCGCAAGGGGGGGCAGAGCCTGGGTGTGATAGGCAAATGTAATGGCGTCAACTACCCAGTGGGAAAGCCTCTGTTTGGAGACAGCGTTCCCTTTCCACTGTCCACCAAAGCAGACAAAGAGCTGCTCAGAACGTCTAAAGCTCTGCTTGCAGTCAAAGTAGGTACGCAAAGCACGTACCTGACACAGAAACGAAGGGGTTTGGCCTGCCTCCTCCCGGGGCAGCGCTTGCAGATTCACTACCTGGTCCATAAAGGGAGTGGTAGGAACCTTGGGCACGTAGCCCGGTTTCGGTCTTAGGATCACATGAGTGTCTGCCGGACCGAACCCCAGGCAGGTGTCGCTGACAGAGAACGCTTGCAGGTCCCCGACCCTCTTGATGGAGGCGAGCGCAATCCGGAGGGCCATCTTCCGGGAGAGGGCCCTGCGTATGACGGATTCTAGCAGCTCGAATGGAGGTCTCTGAAGGCCCAAGAGGACTACTGATGGTTGGTGAGGTGCACTGACATTGAGACTGAGTCTAACTCCATGCCGAGAAAAGAGATGCTCTGAAGCTTGATCTTTTCCCAGTTGACCTGAAGCATAGTAACACTCGGGAGTGGGCCAGGATGCGCCAGTCGTCGAGGTAGTTGAGTATGCGGATGCCGGCTCCCCGAAGCGGGGCAAGGGCTGCCTCTGCGACCTTCGTAAAGATGCGAGGGGACAGGGACATGCCGAAGGGGAGGACCTTGTACTGATACGCCTGGCCGTCGATCGCGAACCATATGAAGGGTCAATGTCGAGGCAATATTGAGCCGTGGAAGTATGCGTGCTTCAGGTCTACCGCTGCGAACCAATCTAGATGCCGGACACAACTTAAAAAGCCTTCCGGGTCCTCGAAGGGGTCCATGAGATGGGGGGCGTGCGCTTCCTGCGGGGCGCTCTAAGAAACATGCAGCTGGGCCCAGGTTGAGGTGAAGCTGCATGTTTCTTAGCTGCAGGAGGACGCCCTCAGCGAGCAGAAGGGGCGTGGCCCATGGCGGCATGTCTGCGGCGGGGCAGGATTTGTGAGATGGCCTCCGTCTGCTTTTTCACCATGGAGATCTGCTGGGTGAAGTCCTCGACGGTGCCGCCAAAAAGGCCGAACTGGGAGACCGGCACGTTGAGGAAGTGTGACTTGTCCACTTCGCGCATCTCGACCAGGTTCAGCCACAGATGTCGTTCCTGAACCACAAGAGTGGCCATAGCCTGCCCGAGTGACCACGCTGTGACCTTCGTGGCCCTGAGGGCAAGGCCAGTCGATGAGCGCAGTTCCTGCAGCACGTCGGGATCAGGACTACCCAAGTGCAGATCTTTAAGTGCCTTGGCCTGGTGGACTTGCAGGAGGGCCATGGCATGCAGGGTGGAATCGGCCTGTCCAGTGGCACTGTAGGCTTTAGAGACCACTGAAGACGTTATCACACAGGCCTTGGAGGGGAGCACAGGGCAACCCCACCAGGTGGCGGCGTTCTTGGGGCACAGGTTAGATTGCAACCGCTCAGTCCACTTGGGGGACCGCCGTGTACCCGTGGGCCGCTCTGCCGTCGATGGTAGTGAGAGCGGATGAGCAAGAGGCTTTGTGACGGGTGGAGAATGGTGTCCTCCACGAACTCGTCAGCTCATCATGCACTTCCGGGAAGAAAGGAACCGGGGGGGGGGGCGCAGCTGTGAGTGGTGCGCAGACCAAATGTCAAGCCGTGAAGGCTGTGGGAATGACAGAGGGTTCCAGTCCAGCCCCACGCTGGCGGCGGCCCAGGAAAGCATCTGGGCATCAACCTCAAACTGGGCGTGCTGGCCCGAAGGCTGCAGCACAGTCGAGTCAGACGCCAGACCGCTCTCCGATGCAGCGGCGAGCTCATCCAGCTCAGGGTGCTCAAGAGGCTGGGCGTGAAGCGAGCCGCTGTACGGATGTCCCGGTCGGAAGTCAACGAGCGTGCCTGGGGGCGGGGGCATACCCGACGGAACCGAGCTCGCTGCCATCCCCAGATCGCCTCCATCGCCAGCTGGGTTGTCCTCACTGCCACAAGTGAGAACATGAGTAATCCACAAACGATGCCTCGGTGTGATCGCAGCCCAGACACACAAGACAGCGCCTGTGACCATCAGAAGCAGAGAGCACTGTACCGCATCCAGGAACTACATGGGGGCGGAAAGGCATCTTTATATAGACGCATCCTGAAAAGGAATTTCAACGCCAGCTCTTTTAGCGAAATAACTCTTCTAGAGAAAATCAACTCTTTTAGCTGCGCTGTCGAAGCGCCCAGGGGCAAGATGCACTGCCATGCAGAGAAGGGAGATCAGCCGCTGATATGCGCCGTAGATCCAACAGCAATCGCTCAGAGATGAGAGAAACAGTGTGTGACTCGCAGCTCGCTGCATACACAACCATCGGCTCTGAAGTAAATTTCTGAATGAAACGGATGCATTTCCCCTCTTTTATACCCATATGTCCAGGGGCGGGACATGCAAATTCTGTCTGCCAATTTCTCATTGGCCTTTTCTCATAGATCAGAGATGCAAAAGGTGCTCAAGAGAGATCCCTATTGTCGCTTCTTCGACACAACGTAGGAAACACTGATTCCACATGCCAGCATTACCTGAAACACATGAGGGCAAATGGATACAGAAAGGGAACAATTATGCCACGGTCCTCGTCAGACAAAAACTCAACCTGGCAAGGTGACAGGACCGTGATATCACTGGAGGGGACACGGTGATAACTTGCGCATGCCGGTCACTAACAACCAGACCCGTGCGCTCACACAAAGAGGGTTCACAAAATATGAGACGGCGATACTGCCATACATTTCTGCATATATTCAAACCAAACATTTTAATTCACACTCAATATTGGGTGTCCAGTAGATTTACTTGTAGAACTTCCTGCTTGCAGTTCCTGTCTGAGCTCTTCCGCTGAGCTATGCTGCCGTTAACAAACACTTACTTGATGTTACCTGCAGAGGGGGTCATAATGCTGTTATCTCATCACCAGCAGTGACAAGGGTCAATAAAACATGACACAGAGAGAACAATACCATAACCCCATACATGACAGGTGTGCTCCCTGACAATTAATATATATATTAAAATAATCAAAGGAACAAAAGTTTGAAACCTTTGAAATGTGAAAAAATTGACATCTCAAATTCACACTGTGAAACAGAGTCACTGTGAGAGAGCTGTTAGAAACCGGATGTGTCTCCATCTTCAGTCACTAGGAGGAGTTACAGCAGTGAGATCAGCATTAGAAGAGTCATTCAGTCTGTATGCCATTACACCAGTGTAACGGGAGCCAGCTGGTAGATAGCTGTGCAGTGTGTAAACCTCACTCTCCTGACCTGAAGAGATGCACTAGCGACTGACGCTAGAGGCTGTAGCCTTTAGCCTCCTCGTTAGCGCACCCGCCTCCCACGCCGGAGACGGCGGTTTCAGTCCCGTTCGGAGCGGTGTGAGAAGGACCGCAACACCAGCAGCACTGACGACATTACAGAAAATAAAGTAATAAAAACATGTAGCATGTAGATGGAAAGGTGACACGTAGATTTGTCAAACACCAGATTAAATTCCTTTAATTTCAGCTATGACACGACTACACGTACAATCAATCTGTATTCCATGCCTTTTCCAAAATGCTGCCCAGCCTAAAGATCAAAATGCCCTTCCACCCCAGTTAGCTGTACTGGTTGTTCCAGCAATGTACTCTGATAAATAATAATAAAGTGAAATATAAATCTTACATTTTATTTTTTATTTGCTCTAGGTTGTTTTGTATGTGTATTTGGTTTATTGTACTAGTAGCACTTGTTTGTGATTGTGGGGGAAGCACTTCTTTCCTTCCAGGAAATGTTCTAAATTGTGTGCATGATATCAGTTGAACACAACGGACTAATATGTGATGCTAAAACACTTTTATATGGTAAAAAGTTTGTGGAAACTGAAGCACTTACACACATTTATGATTGTTGAGCATTTAATTTTAAAACTATTGACATCGTTGTTCTCATTCATCTCAAAGGTGTTCAGAAGGGTTCAGGACAGTCAAGTTGTTCCACATCAGACTCATTAAATCATGTTTATACAGACATCACTGTGTACACGAGGGTTTTATCATACTGGAACAGAAAAATAATTTGCTGAATTTGCTGTAGCATTAAGATGTATCTTCTCTAGAAATAAAGGCCTAGTCAAACCGATTTCATGATCTTTGAGTTTGTCACAAAAATCTGCTCTTCTTCCTATTGCCATGAAAATATTCTTCTATGGTCTATAACGTTTAGTGGTTGTAAATTAATATAATGGGGTAAAAACAGAAGTGATATAAAGCAGGTTTGAGAATCATCTTGCAGTTTTAAAAGCACATTTTCTAATGGACTGGTCTGTTGTGGCTTTATTTGTCTCATGTCACACTTTATCTCTCTCACACGCGTACACATGCAAATCAGCAGATATATCTGCAGCATTTTCCACACTTTGGGTGTGGGACCTTTAACAGTGTTTATTTTAACACATTGAACCACAGTGTGTTTACAGTTAATGAGTTTTAACAGTTCTCTCTGGTCAGCTCTTTCTCTCTGGTAATTCTTAGAATTGAATAACTACATTGAACTATAGTGCCATTTATTCTTCACCAGAGCTGGATTGTGGATGTGTGCAGTTGGGCTCATTAGTATGTTTAACTCTCTGGGGTATGAGGGTGTTTTGTGCCCTGGAGAAGTTTTGACATGCCTTGACATTTGTGCTTTTTTCAGTTGCTTAAAAACACATTAATGGCTAAAGTCTGATAACACTGTATTCAGCACAAACTGGGCTACAATAATATGTGAGCAACATGTGTGTACATGTTTGTATTTTTGAGAAAATAACGTTTAGGCATGGTTTTTGAACAAACAACATTTTTAAGTCATTGAAATAAGGCCACATAACACATACTAAACATTTGTCCACAAGCCTTTTGATAACTGGATCATCTTATAGCCTAGAGTTTTTGCTACAAAATGATGTGAAACCATCCTGATCACTCATTCATACAAAACAAGTTGCTAATTCAACTTTTGTAAGACAGTTTTAGTGTTAGAAAGGTCATATAGCAGGAGGAATGAATGATCATGAATATTGATTGTAATTCACACCTGAGGAGAAAAAGACCCCTCCCCTGGGCCTATCAATGAGGAATGTGACATAAAGAGAATGAATGTGAGGAGACTAAATGATCAAAATAAAGTTTTAAGTTAAAAGAAGTAATCTGACTATACATTTTCTAGGGCTGTGCTAAAAATTTGATTTGGCAATATTTTGCAATATTTAGATTATACTACATCGATTTCCAGCACAAAAAAAACAAACATGTTGTGAACTACAAGCTCCATTCCTGTTGATGTCACAGTACGGATTGCTGCCCAGAATTGCCGGGTGATATTTTCGGTAGAGTGAAAATCTGGAAGCAGCATGGCAGATGCAGCTGACAAAATGACAGCGGCCCCTTCAAAATATAAAGCCTATGTGTGGGTGCACTTCGGTTTTAAAAACAAACCTGGGAGCATGGACTTGGATAAAACCAATGCAATATGCAAGCTTTGTCACGCTGCTGTAAAATATTCAGGTAACACAACCAACTTGCGAGCACACCTTGTCAGACGCCACTAACAAACTTCCATCTACCTCAGCTCGAGCTCTAAAAATAACGGAGTCGTTAGTGCATTTAAATTGTCATGATTTGCGCCCCTATAGTGTCGTTGAAAACACCGGCTTCAGCTATATGGTTAACATCATGGATGATACATACTATGTGATCCCGACTCGCAAACACATTACTGAGGTAGCTGTGACCAGGATGTATGAAGAGATGAAGCAAGTAGTAAAAACATATCTTGGCTCAGCAGAAAGAGTAGCCCTTATGTGCGATGGCTGGACATTGAGAGCCACTGAATCTTGTTATGATCACGGCGCACCACATCAATGAGGACTGGGAACTGTTTTCTCATGTTTTGCAGACGAGGGCAATGCATGAGAGCCATACTGGCAGTAACATCGCCGAGCTGTTGAAGGAGCATTAGAGGAATGGGACATAAAAAGCAAGGACCCCGCTATAGTTATAGACAACGTATCAAACATGACCAGCGCAGCTAGTTGGTTTGCTACATTTTAAATGTTTCGCGCCTACCTTGAATTTGGCTTCACAGCGCGCACTGCAGCTAAAACCAGTCGCAGTGGGAAGTGTGAGAAGAATAACCAGCTGTGTACTGCATGAAAAACAAAAGCTGCTAAATCTGCCTCAACACAAATTAATCATTGACATCATTACCAGATGAAATAGTGCTCACGACATGCTGCACCGCTTCTTAGAACAGCAGCCAGTCATCCATGCTGCCCTCCTCTCAGCTGAGGTGAGGAAGACAGAGAAGGAGATCTGCACCCTCAGTGAGTCAGACATAACAGCTGCTGAAGAAATAGTCACTGCTATGAAGCACATGAAGGTAGCTAAACTTATGTCAGAGGAGACCACTCCAACACTATCAGTTGTACTTAATTTATCATTGTGATGTATTAAGACTGCCCAGATCGTACACAGTAACTTGTATTTCAGTTCTGTTTTAAAATTTTCAGTGAACTGTGCAATATCGCAATATGTATTGTATCGTGATCCATGTATTGTGATACGTATCGTATCGTGAATTCCTTGCCAATACCCACCCCTAACATTTTCTTTAAATAAAGAATTTACTTAATTTTGATACAAAATACAGTAAAAACAGTTTCTATTTGAATACAGGGCATCTGGAAAGTATTCAGAGTGCTTCATTTTTTCCACATTTGGTTATGTTACAGCGTTAATGGATTAAATACATTTTTTTCCTCAAAATTCTACAAACAATACCCCATAATGACAACGTGAAAGAAGTTTGTTTGAAATCTTTGCAAATTTATTAAAAATAAAAACGAAACAAAATCACATGTACATAAGTATTCACAGCCTTTGCTCAATACTTTGTTGAAGCACCTTTGGCACCAATTACAGCCTCAAGTCTTTTTGTGAATGATGCTACAAGCTTGGCACACCTATTTTTGGACAGTTTCTCCTATTCTTCTTTGTAGGACCTCTCAAGCTCCATCAGGTTGGATAGGGAGCATCGGGGCACATGAATTTTCAGATCTCTCCAGAGATGTTCAATCGGGTTCAAGTCTGGCCTCTGGCTGGGCCACTCAAGGACATTCACAGAGTTGTCCTGTAGCCACTCCTTTGTTATCTTGGCTGTGTGCTTTGGGTCATTGTCCTGTTGGAAGATGAACCTTCGGCCCAGTCTGAGGTCCAGAACACTCTGGAGCAGGTTTTCATCAAGGATATCTCTGTACATTGCTGCATTCATCTTTCCCTCAATCCTGACTAGTCTCCCAGTTCCTGCCGCTGAAAAACATCCCCACATCATGATGCTGCCACCACCATGCTTCACTGTAGGGATGGTATTGGCCAGGTGATGAGAAGTGCCTTGTTTCCTCCACATGACGCTTGCCATTCAGGTCAAAGAGTACAATCTTTGTTTCATCAGACCAGAGAATTTTGTTTCTCATGGTCTGAGAGTCCTTCAGATGCCTTTTGGAAAACACCAGACGGGCTGTCATGTGCCTTTTAATGAGTATTGGCTTCCGTCTGGCCACTCTACCATACAGGCCTGATTGGTGGAGTGCTGCAGAGATGGTTGTTCTTTTGGAAGTTTCTCCTCTCTCCATAGAGAAACACTGGTGCTCTGTCAGAGTGACCATTGGGTTCTTGGTCACCTCCTGACTAAGGCCCTTCTCCCCCGATCACTCAGTTTGGCCGGACGGCCAGCTCTAGGAAGAGTCTTGGTGGTTCCAAACTTCTTCCATTTATGGATAATGGAGGCCACTGTGCTCATTGGGACCTTCAATGCAGCAGACATTTTTCTGTACCCTTCCCCAGATCTGTGCCTCGATACAATCCTGTCTCTGAGGTCTACAGACAATTCCTTGGGCTTCATGGCTTGGTTTGTGCTCTGACATGCACTGTTAACTGTGGGACCTTATAAAGACAGGTGTGTGCCACAGGTGGACTCCAATCAAGTTGTAGAAACATCTCAAGGATGATCAGTGGAAACATGATGCACCTGAGCTCAATTTTGAGTGTCATGGCAAAGGCTGTGAATATTTATGTACATGTGATCTTTTTCATTTTTATTTTTAATAAATTTGCATAGATTTGAAACAAACTTATTTCATGTTGTCATTATGGGGTATTGTTTGTAGGATTTTGATGAAAATTATGAATTTAATAAATTTTGGAATAAGGCTGTAACATAACAAAATGTTGAAAAAGTGAAGTGCTGTGAATACTGTCCGGATGCACTGTATATTCTAAAATGCCATTTGTGATCAAAGCTGAATTTTCAGCATTATTACTGCAGTCTTCAGTGTCACATGATCCTTCAGAAATCATTATAATATGCTGATTTTCTAATATGGGCATATTTAAAGTGCATTTTACTCATTTAACCTGAACATATATTTGCACGCACAAGCTTTGTTGATGATAATGAGGCAGCATAGACACTAGATAAAATATAATCTAAACATTCATATTATTTTTATATCATATTACATATCATATACATATCATACAGCATACAATTTGAATACCTGCTTTAGCCAAAACAACATTTAAATGTAACTAAAACTTGCTTATTAGGAGTCATGTTTCAAATTTCAATACCCTGAATCCTGGCTGGCAAGTCTGGAAACAGTCCCACTAGTAAAATATGTACATGTTTATATAAAATAGCATGTCAACTAATGAAAACTAAATGACACTCGTCCGAAATTGTATCCGAAATTGTATCAAATCTCTCTTCAAAATACAAATGTTCATCAGAGTCCCGCTCTTCTTCCAAGGAAAATTGTAACTTTTCGTCACTATCCAGGAGTTTTCTCACTTGTGTATCGTGCTGTCTTTCAAACACGCAGAAAAATTAACGAACTTGTTTTACTAAAGCACAAGGTTTTGTTGTTATTGTGAGTGTACACAAATAAAAGTAGACGCTTTATAGTCTCTAATGATGTCTTACACTTATCTGTATGCCCCAAAATGGCAGAGAATTCTATGTTGTTTCCGCTGTAATGATGAAAAAATCCAGCAGGACGGCCGGCGCATCCATCAACCCCCAGAGGGTTAAGGAAATCATGCTTTTATAAATATAGCAAGAGGGGTCTGTAACAAGGTTCAATGGTGGGGAGCCTTGAAAGACGTGTGTCCAGGGGCCTCATGGGGGGCCTTGCAATTCAGCCTTGTACTTAACATGTCCCCACCTAAGACTGGTCAAGATTTTATATTCTACAGTTTAAACAGTGTTAACACAATAGATTACTTGATACATTTGTGCATTTAAAACAGGTTTATGCATGTGAACCATTAAGATGGTTGTGTTGAACTCATCAGTGGTTGTCTTGATGGATCTTCTCATGTGTTGAGTCAGTTGACTGAAAGCAGCTGTGGTTAAACTGGCATGTTTGATTGTGCTTTGTAGGAACCAAAGAGCCATGAACTGCTGTGAACTGAAGACACGGTTCTGAATCTAGGTTTGACCGATGTAGGATGAAGGTTAGAAATCTGATAAAAGGCCAAACATGAGAATATCTGTCAGATCCACGTGTCATGAAACTCCTGGACTTAAATAGAAAAAATGAGCTGCAGTAGATCATGAGAGAGATAAAGATCAAACGAAGATCTGGATGTGGAGTAAAATGAAGAACTGACGTGTCTAAAGTTCACACATTTATTTCTGAGAGTGTGACTGTGGTCACTTTATCTTTACAGTTTCTCTGGCCTCTGTTTTCATTCTCAACGTGTTATTTTCCACCCCACTGGACTTTTGAAAAGACAGTTTAATGTTTATAATAAATACGTTGACTGAAAATACTCTTAAAAATCATAATATTACAGATTTTGTTCTGAATTTATTTTATCGAATAGTTCTATCCAAGTCACATGTAGATTTGTTGTCATCTAAAGGCCTTATGGGATTGTATTTTGTGGATAAGCATTTAGTAAATTAACATCAATTGTAAATGTAAATTTCAATCAAGACTAGATCATTTTATTCTATGATGGTGTTTTTGACATGTTCAATCTAAAGATCTATAAGCAAGTCAAAGTTATTTATTTTATATAATGACAAAGGGTGGATGTTATTGTCAGTACATTGCTTCTGATGACCAGTATTGCATTGTGGGACATTTCCATTCCTCAATTGAGTAAGGTGTCTTGTTAATGTACATTTAAAGGCTAACTTGAGATACCAAGTGCTGAAATAGTTTTGATCAGTTTTTGGTTCATAGTTGTTCAGTCATGCAGCAAACTTTAAAATGAAAAAGCTGATTGTTGATTTATTCCTCATGACTAACAGAATAAACATGTCAAATTAGCAGTGACTAATATATGAGGCAGGTATATATATAATATGATAATTCTGATATTATGTGATGAGCATGTGATGTGTCGTATTCAAGTGTGTTAATTTAATACAGTATTATGAGATAGAAGCATAGAGTAATGAAAAACTATTTAGCATTTAGATGTTTTATTTTAGCATCAGAGTGCTGAAAAGCTACAATGTCCCACAAAAAGTATATCAGTGTGTGTAACTCAAGATCAGCTCTGTAAAGATGTTTGACCTGACATGTGGATCTACAGATATTCTCATGTTTGGCCTTTGGCTTTAATGTCTGAACTTTAGACTTTTCCTTTGGCTGTCAAAAAAGTATTTCGCTGAAGCCAGATCTCGTCATAACAACATAAGGATAATTGGACTTCCAGAAGAAAAAAACTTCGACTACTGTGGCGATTTCCAAGCTACTTAAAGAGGCACTTTGCATCGACAAGGACATCATTACTGACAGGTCACATCGAACATTACAGCCGAAGCCAGGACCGGGGGAGCGTCCACGAGTTATTGTGGCAAGATTGCATTATCACTCTGACTGTGTTGATGTCTTAAAGCGGTCACGCAAGAGGAGACAGCTCAAAGTCGGTGAGTGAGTATATTTCATCTTCCCGGATTTTACAACACAAACTGCTCGTGCCTGGTCTGCCTTCGTTGAGGTTCGCCAGTAATTACTCTCAATTCCTGGGTTGAAGTTTGGTTTTCTTTATCCAGCTAGACTGTGTGTTACTTTCAACAGGGCCGAAAGGCAGTTCAACTCAGCGGATCTGGCTAAGGCCTATGTCAAATCTTTACAGTCTCACCAGAGAGCGTCTAGTGACTCATAAGTGTTTATGTGTAGATATGTGAGTAGGGAAATTTAACCCTTAGTATTATGCATGAGACACTGGACTATGGGGTACTTTTGAATGTGATTTAGTATTTATTTTTCTTTCCTTTCTTCACTCTCCATTTTGACCTTCATAAAGTCTTGAATACAGAAGATTTTTTTTATATTATAGGTTTACTGTCTAATTATTAGTCAAACCGGGTTACTGTTTTCCTAATTAATGTATAAATGCAATGTTATTGGTTATTGAAGAGTTTTAGTGGGTCATCTGGTGTAATATGTTCTAGTGCGTTTTTGTTATTGAATCTTATATTCTGCATGTCTTCATCCTTTCTTTGTTAATCTCTAATCACGAGCAGTTGTTGTATGTGTTGGCTCCGTTTGGAGTCTGCACATGGGTTTGCATCATTTGGGGATGCGGACATTGGATGTGCTTGGGTGGGTGGGGCTGTTCTGTGGTTGATCGGGGGGTTGTGCATTTGAAAAGGTTAAATACTGACATTGCTTTCCTACAGGAGACACACTTGACCAAGATCATCTGAAGCTTAAGTGTTCTTGGGTAGGGGAAGTTTTTCATTCTAATTTCAACTCAAAAGCCAGAGGGGTTGCCAAAATGATTAACAAAAGGGTTCATTTTCTTCTACTAATGTAATAGCTGATAAAAATGGTATTTGATTGTTGTCGGCACCATATTGCAGAATCCTGTGATTCTTGTCACTGTATATGTGCCAAATTTTGATGATCCGGGCTTTATAAACAAGTTATTTGAGATCCTCCCCTCATTAAATAGTCATTTACTTATATCTTACTTAGATCTTAATTGTGTAATTGATCCTGCTATGCACCGCTCTAGTTCCAGGACAATGACTCCATCATCTATGTCTAGATCAATAGTTGAATTCATGTCCAAAAATGGTTGTGTTGATCTATGGAGATTTTATAACTCTCAAGATAAGGTATTTTCTTTTTTCTCACAAGTCCATCAGTCATACTCCAGTATTGATTATTTTCTTTATAGATAGCTCCCTAATACCCAAAGTAACATCTGTTTCTTAACACGCTATTGTTACTGTGCTTCAGAAATTTGGATTTGGGGATAAATTTATTAAGTGGATACATCTTTTATATGCTTCTCCTTATGCGAGTGTGCACACCAATAACAATAGATCCAGCTATTTTAGACTGGGATGGGGAACACGACATTGTGCCCACTTTCCTCTTTGATGTTCGCCATAGCCATTCAACCATTGTCGATTGCTTTGAGGTCTTCTCCATTGCTGCAGGGAGTGGTGAGGTCAGGCATTGAAATTAGGCTATCACTTTATGCTGATGATCTTTTATTATATGTATCTAACTCGATTTCGAGTTTTCCAGTTATTTTATCCATGTTGCAAAAATGTGGCTCTTTTTCCAGATACAAAATAAATCTGCGTTTTCCGATTAACGTAAACTTATATAGCACTTTTTTTAAACTTAGAGGTTACCAAAGCACTTTACACTGTGTTCCATCACCCATTCACACACACACTCATACACCAGTGGCGGCAGAGCTGCCATGCAAGGTGCTAGCCTGCCATTGGGAGCAACTTGGGGTTCAGTGTCTTGCCCATGGACACTTCAACATGTGGAGTCGTGTGGGCCGGGAATCGAACTGCCAACCCTGCGATTGGCAGCCAACCTGCTCTACCACCTGAGCCACAGCCGCCACATTTTGGCATTAATATTACTCACTCTCTGTCCTCTCTTGTATCTGCCAATATTTCTCCTTTGTTGGAACAGACTAAGTCTGATTTTCAGCGATGGAGCAATCTGCCTCTATTGTTAATAGGTCAGACCAATGTTGTGAAAATGAATGTTTTGCCCAAGTTTCTTTTTGCCTTTCAGTGCATCCCTCTGTTTCTCCCTAAGCATTTTTTTAAATCTATTGACTAGACTGTCATTGACATTCTTTGGGGTGGTAAAGTACCCAGAATTTGTAAATCATTGCTTAATAGAACTGAACGGTGGGCTCTCTTTACCAATTTCATGTTTTACTTTTGGTCAGTTAATATTCACAAGATAACATTTTAGCTCAGTTCGTCCACAGACTGGAAGCAAACTCATGTATATCTACCTCTTTGCTGGCCTTGCTTAATTCACCCCTATCTTTTAATGTCTCCGGCATCCTTGGTACATAATGCAGTAGTTGTATCTACCCTTTGGATTTGGTGCCAGTTTAGGCGACATTTTAAATGTACTTCTGCTACAACATTGATGCCGCTATTGAGGAATCATATGTTTCCCCCATCTCTTAATGATCCTGTACTTAAGCAGTGGCACGCAAAGGGCTTGAAATGTTTTCAAGACTTTTAGAGATGCTAGAGATGGCTCATTTTGTAGCCATGTACAGCTATCTTCTGATTTGGGGCTATCCGGTCACACTTGTATCGATTTTTGTAGAATAGACACTGCTCTCCTACCTTATTCTCTAATTACCCATCTCTGCCCCTGATGCTAGTATTTGAAGAATTTCTGCAAATCACAAGTTTCAAGAATTTGTAGTTGTCTTTTAGGTTTAGATGACTTCTCTATTGACAAAATTAAAAGAGTGTGGGAGGGGGAGGTGGGAGAAAGTTTTGAAGAGGAGTGGTGGGCGGGTGCACTGGACAGAATACGTTCTAGTACTATTTATATAAGTCTTGGCCTCATACAATTTAAAATACTATACAGAATTAATTTATCCAAGGCCCGGTTATCTGAAACATTTCCTAATATTGAAAATAGATGTGACAGATGTCATGCTGTTTGGAGTAATTTGAGTCATATGTTTTTTACTTGCCCTATGTTGCAATATTTTCTGGTCAATTATTTTACAATTATGTCTGAAGTGTTAAAAATGAGAATTGATGATTGCCGAATGTTTATTGTCATGGATGCATCAAACACAATCTCAGGTAGCAGGGAATGAAGTGCACAATGCGCCTAAATAGCACAATATATAGATCTTCAAATGATAAAATCACATTAAAGTTGAACAAAAATAATCTCTGTCACTGCCTGCATCATAGTAGGCCTATTCTTAATCGATGGAAAATGCATAAATCTGCCCGGACAGGTTCACTTCCATGAGGCAATGAAAATAGGACTTTTTCGGGATGCTTTCATTTTTAAATGATTCAGCATTTAACTTGTGTAATTATTGTCTGCAAACCAAAGCAAAAGGGGGGAAAACACTTACCATTAATCAAACTTTACCAGGTGAAAAACAATTTAAAAACAGTGCAGACGCAGGTGTAACTCGCTCCATTGCCCACTTGAAAAACTGACCCAAAACTGGCCCAAAACCTGTAGGTTTGTTGGGTACTGTCGGATTCAGATCAGGTTGAAGACCTCTAAACATGGGCAGAATAACAGAATAGTGATTTTGGTATTTGAATGCTGTAGAAAAGGCCCGATATGCATATTTAGGGACATTAGTGCCCCTTGTGACTTTAAGACGCATTGCGCTGATGACTCAGCATTTCCCTTTAACTGTTCAGTATTGACAAGACGCAGTTCGGAGAGCACGGAGATAGTTCCCCGTCTGTCGCTCACTTCGACGATGTGTCGAAGAAGCAACACTAGGGGTCTCACTTGAGAGCCTCGCACATCTCTGAACTTGAGAAAAGGCCAATGAGAAATTGGCAGACAGAATTTGCATGTCCTTATCCCGGACATATAGGTATAAAGGGAGGAAATCATGCGTCTGTCCATTCAGATTTTTTCTTCGGAGCCGAGCGGTTGTGTGATCAGCAAGCTGTATTCAATTACTGTTCCACTCATCTCTACAGAGCATATGCTGTTGGATCTACGGCGCATATCAGCGACTTTCTCCTTCTCTGCACGGCAGTGCAGCTTTGCCCCTGGGCGCTTCGACTGCACTTCTAAAAGAGAAATATTTTCTAAAAGAGTTTAATTTCTCTAAAAAGAGCAATAAACAGCACCTTTTCAGGACGCATCTTTATGAAGATGCCCTTCCGCCCCTGTTTATTTCCTGGATGCGGTCGATTTCTCTCTGCTCCTGATGGTCACAGACTTGGATGGTCACTACGAGAACCTCACCATGGCAACATTGCGGTCGTGGCTTTCCAGTCTGCTTACTCCCTCGAGCTCCCCGAGTTGGATGACGAGTTCGCAGCTGTACCGGAGAGCATTCCAGTGTCTGACACGGAAGACTCGACTGGACTGCCACCTTTGGGCTAGCACACCCAGGCTGAGTCTGACGCCCAGTTGGCTGTCATGCTTTCCTGGGCCGCCGTCAGCATGGGGTGGTACTGGGACTCTCCACCCACAGCCTTCACGGCTAGATGATTGGTTTCTCGGGTCCGGGCGCCGCTCACAGCCACACCCCCACTCCCGGTTCCTTTCTTCCCGGAGGTGCATGATGAGCTGATAAGGTCTTGGAGGACCTTTCACTGCCCGCAACCGACCTCCTCGCTCATCCGCTCTCACTACCCTTGACGGCGGGGCAGGGTACTCGGAGGTCCCCCAGGTGGACAGAGCGGTTGCGATCCACCTGTGTCCCGAGAACACTGCCACCTGGCGGGGTCATATGAGGCTCCTGTCCAGAGCCTGTGGGCTAGCATCTTCTCTGGTGGCTAAGGCCTATGGTGCTGCTGGACACAGCCTCCGCCCTGCATTCCATGACACTCCTACAGGTGCACCAAGCCAAGGCACTTAAAGAGCTGCACAAGGGTAGTCCTGACCTTGGATAGATGCAGGAAATGCACTCGGCAACCGATCTCGCCCTCCGTGTGATGAAGGTCACGGCACGGTCTCTTGGGCAGTCGATGTCCACCCTGTTGGTACAGGAACGCCACCTTTGGCTCAACCTGGTCGAGTCGAGAGCAGTTGACAAGGTTTGATTCCTTGATGCCCCATCTCCCAGGTTGGCCTGTTTAGCGACACAGTCAGTGACTTTGTCCGGCAGATTTCGACGTTGAGTAAGCAGACAGAGGCTATCCAGCATATCCTGCCCCAGCACAGCTCTAGATCCCGCACCCTGTCTGCTCATTGCCAAGGGTGTCCTCCTGTGAAGGTAACACCGGCTCTGCCACCGCCCAGTGGGGCAGGAAGCAGACACCACCCATCTCATGGCCAGCTGCCAAGACCCCGAGGAAGGCTTCAAAATGCCCCTGAGATGGGCAGCTCAGGAAGTCCGGAAGCTGCACTTCAGGGACTGGTAAGAAGACCACTCCTTCCCCTGGTGGAGGGCTGTGCGGAGAATCTTTATTTCCCTTTTCTTTTGGTTGTTGCACATGTCCAATGGGCTGCAGTACCCACTTTTTCAAGAAAAAAGCAGTTTACTCACTTTCTGGGCCCTATGCTCGGTGCACAAGGCCGTCGTTCTCACGACCACCAGGCACGTTTCTCTTTGGCAGGATTGGCGCCCCGGGTTTGGGTCTCCCGCTCCTGCATGCCCAGCTGTGGCACAAATCCACCACCGCTATGATCGCCTCCCATGGGTTACAAGGACGAGATTCTTCCTCTCCCAGACAGTTCCGGTAGCATCTATCACCTGTGACCAGACCTCTGGAATCTCCACATCTAGCCCTTGCATGGGACATGGAAGACTTAAGTGGCCTACCACCTGTTGTGGTAGATGTGATCACTCAGGCCTGGACCCCCTCAACAAGGTGCCTGTATGACTTGAAGTGGCATCTGTTCACTAAGTGGTGTCCTTTCCGACATGAAGACCCCCAGAGATGCGCAGTCGGATCAGTGCTTTCCTTTCTGCAGGAGAGGCTCGGAGGGCGGCTGTCCCCCTCCACCTTGAAGGTGTATGTGGCCGCTATATCGGCACATCACGATGCAGTAGACGGTAAGTATGTTTTTTCACTGTCTAAGGGGCCCCTGATAAGCTATAGATTTCAAATTGGAGTCATTTGGAATCTTTCTGAGGGGTGTCCACGAAAAGCCTATAGAAATTAATGGAATAAGTTGCTCGTGGGATGTGCCCTGGCAGAGTGCCTAGAGGTCTCACGGACTCCAAATTTCACACAGTGGTAGCCCGATGTCCCTCGAAAGACATATCGAGAGCATGAGGCTCTAGAAAAAAGGAAAGTATATTTTTAGAGTATATGCAAGATTCTCTCACACAGGCCACTTGCACTCACAGCTCAACAGAGCCTCTTGAAGAAATCTTGGGATTTACACTCAGGAAGGTTCTAGAGTCCCCACATTTTTCAAGGTCCTATGACCTTTGGAACCCCCTTTTCTAGACGTACCACTTGCAACTTAAACAATGCAAAATCCATAAGTAATCCATGGACGTTGTCACTTTTAGGGCCCCTTTAGTATTAAAAAAGGTCGTAGGGCTTCAGAACTCTGGACACCAACACAGGGCACCGCGACGAGACATATGTCAATTTTGGGATGATCGGACCTTTCTAGGTGCTGTACATGAAAAGCCTATAGAAATGAATGGAATAAGTTGCGCGTGTAACTCGTTCCTGTAATGATCCCTGAGGTTCTATGGAACCCAGACTTCACAGGCTGGTTGTCTGGATGCCTCCAAATATCATATCTAGAGCACAGATCTCTAGAACAAAGATAAATTGTTCTCAGCATTTTATTCTCGAATCTCCCCCACAGCCCTCTTGCTCACATAGCCAGGCAGAGCCTTTGTCAGACAGAGTTAGGATTAGAATATTGAGCAGAAAAAAAAAAAATATATATATATATATATATATATATATATATATATATATATATATATATATATATATATATATATATATAGAAAGCATCAAGATATATATATATATATATATATATATATATATAAGCAGCTTCAGAACTCGAGGGGGCCCTGGACTACCACAGAGTTCTGAATTTCACGGCCCTGACCTTTATTATAGAAATCCCACTTGCCACCTATTTTGGCCCATTCAGTAAGTTGCAGGTGGGCACGTTCTGCATGACTAAGCAGTAACCCTGGAAGTGCCTACCTGTGACTTATTCAATGGGCCTCAGTTAGGTATTTAGTGGACAATACATTAACAAGAGACATTTAATTCACTTATTTGTATTTATTGACAAAACTACATGTACAATGCTCAGGACACACCATTTAACACATTTATGTAACTTAAATTCACAAATATTTATACTTTGAATAAAAAAACATCTGTCCACGCACCACTTACGTGGAGCTTGTAAATTAAGTTGCAGGTGGGCACTTACCCACTCAGCAAAAACATAGCTTCAGAGCTTACTAGCTGACTTTTCTCAACTAAACCACTTGTTTTACACCCAGAACAGTCAAATGGTGTTATTTATCAAACTTGCAGTTCAATAAAGAGCATAATTTGCCAAAACACACTGTCCACAGAAAGCCTATTTGAATTAAAAATAGATTGCACGTGGGATGTACCTTGGCATCACATCCGGGGGGTCATACAGACCCCAAATTTGACACGGTGACACCTCGAGAGCCCCTCGACAACACACTAATGGGGCTGGTCTTATGATGGAGCCTATGGTGAGTGGACAATAGGAGATTCCCTATGCCCATTATAGCTCGAGACCACCTCTAGTAGTGTCCATACAGTGCCTTTGACCCATAAGTCCTGCCTTCCAAGATTTTGGGAAAAAATGCCCACTCGTAACTTATATAGCTTTCATGGGGGATCCAAATTCAACCTACGGTCCCTCGCACCAACTATTCGTCCAATGGCAGCTTTTTCAAATGGGGAAATTTCCACGAACCACCTTACTTCCCTTACATTATACAATAGCATTATATATAACATTAAACCTCATATAAGAAAATATCCCAGCTGCAATGGCCGCCAAATACATGGCTTTTGTACACTAATTTTTATTGAGTGCCATACACATGGTTTAATCAATCATGTTTAATGCCAAGACTAATAAAATGTGTATAAGTAAAAAAAGTCCATCCATGTATTTTTTACAATGTAAATACATTGTAAGAAGGACCATCCCATTCCCAGTATATTTACATTGGCAAAAATACAATACAATTTTTACAAGGTCCATACTCAAAATATTGACAAAAAACATATTTAGGTTACTATTTGACATACTTTGAACAACATGCACCTTTCAAAACCTCAAAAATCAACTGTCCACCAACCGTATATATTTTTGTATTGTATATATTAATAATAATAATAATAATACATTTTTATTTGTAATGCACTTTACACATGAAGGAACATATCTCAAAGTGCTACAAGTGCACAGGTAAAAAACAATAAAATAGATTAAAACACTTAATAACAAAATTAAGAACAATTGGTGACAACTAGAACAGGGTGTGTTTAAGAAAAAGCAGTTAAAAATAAGTGGGTCTTTAATTTATTTTTAAAAACCTCTGTAGACTGTGGCGCCCTCAGGTGATTAGGGAGAGCATTCCACATGCGAGGCGCAACTACCTGGAAGGCCCTGTCTCCCATAGTACGGAGTTTGGATTTAGGAACCTGGAGTTTGTGGCTGTCAGAAGAGCGGAGATGTCGGGGTGGATTATGCAAAGTAATGAGTTCTTTGAGGTACACTGGTGCGCTACCGTAGACACACTGATAGGTCAGGAGACAGATCTTATAATCAATCCTGAGTCTAACAGGGAGCCAGTGAAGTTTTTGGAGGATGGGTGTGATGTGCTCAAATTTGGGAACCCCCATCAGGACCCTGGCAGCGCAGTTCTGAATGTACTGCAATCTTTGTATGCTCCTGCCAGGGATCCCAACAAGGAGTGAATTGCAGTAGTCAAGCCTGGAGGAGACAAAGGCATGCACCAGCATCTCTGCATCTGAAAAAGAGAGGGAGGGGCGGAGTTTGGAAATGTTCCGGAGATGAAAAATTGCAGTTTTACAGGTGTGTTGGATGTGAGCGTTAAATGATAGGTGGGCATCAAATCGTACCCCAAGTTTGTTATAGAGGACGCCAAAGAAATATCATGGCCAGCAAATGAGTAGACTGTCAGGGGGAAGATCGGAGTTGGTGTGGGGTCCCAATGAGGAGACCTTCTGTTTTGGTGCTGTTTAACTGGAGGAAGTTATCTATCATCCATGCCCTTGTCTCCTCCAGGCAGGCATTTAGAGTGGAGAGTGAAGGTGTAGATGATGTGGGGTCCAGCTTGACATAGAGCTGAGTATCATCAGCATAGCAATGGAAGGCAACGCCATGCTTGCTGATGATGTGGCCCAATGGGAGCATATAAATGCAGAAGAGAGTAGGGCCGAGAACAGAGCCCTGGGGCACTCCACAAGTAACTGTGTAGGGCCTCGACCTGGCTCCCCCAGGGCCACATACTCAACTCTATCAGTCAGGTAGGATCGAAACCATTGAAGTGCTGTATGTGAGATGCCAATGAAGTATTGCAGACGATGGAGTAAGATGGTATGGTCAACAGTGTCGAAGGCGGCTGTGAGGTCCAAGAGAATAAGGAGAGATGGAGAGCCCTGGTCAGCAGCCACAAGAAGATCATTTGTGACTCTGACCAGGGCTGACTCTACGCTGTGGCCGGAGCGGAAACCAGACTGAAATTTTTCATAGAGACTATGTGAATGAAGATGATTATGAATTTGAGTTGAAACAACTTTTTCAATAACTTACTTATATTACAGGTGGGATATCTCAGAGGGGCCACTAAGAGAGATGAAACCTCCACTTTTGTGCTTGTCTTGACATTATCTCCAATAATGGAGATTGAAGAAAGTCAAAAATGTCACAGAAATGTAATAAAAACTCAAACTGGACAACATTTTTGACTTTCTCTGAACTACTTCAAATTTGCACCATTGGAAGGGGAGGTTGCACCATTGGAAGGGGAGGTTAGGGCAAGCACAGGAGTGCAGGTCTAAAGTTTATAAGTGGTGACAACTTGGAAATCCCACCTGCAATGTATACAATACAAAAATATACATGGTTAATTTTTGAGGTTTTGAAGGGTGCATACTGTTCAGAGGGAGTCACATAGTCACCTAAATATGTTTTTAGTCAATATTTTGATCATGCACATTGTAAAAATGTATGTCCATGAACCAGGTAATCAGATCACTTTCAATTAATTTAATTGGTGTCAAAGACATGGTTGGTGGACATGAAGTCCTCAGGACATCAAGTCATACTGGAAGGTCCCATCTGTAATGTATTCAATTGCATCCAAACACATTCATTGTGGTCAGTCCTATTTTATGCTTGTTATACATAATTTCAAATTAAAAGTTATGTAAATGTTTCATTTGTATGCCCTGTGTGCAAAACATGTGTTTCAAACAATAATATTTTTTTTTAAATAATAATTAATTTAAATTAAATGTCCATAAACCTATTCTTTGGTGGCTATTAAATACATTGCATGTGGTATCTTCCTGTGTTCAAATACACTGTTTATGGATGCCCCGCCACCTCCGGGACAAACCCCGGTGTCTAGGGCCACACAGGGAGTAAGTCACCTAATATACTTGGTAAGTGGACAAATACACTGTTTATGGACAGCCCCTCCCCCTCCCAGTATTTTCCAAAAAAAGATTTCTCTGTTGGTAAACCACATCTCCCTTGGCAGAGGCTCCTCTGTCCCCAGTCACCGTCACTTGCAGTAACTCCCCCCCCTGTTGGGTTGGATCTACCATGGGACCCTTACACACGTCGTGCTTCCGACAGGAAAAAAACTCTGTAAGGCCATGTGACGTATTCCCACTCTAAATGCCCCCCCTTCTCTGGGCAAGGTGTGGTCTCTGCAGTGTCCTTCTCTTTGGAGGGACACCCCTGACGTGGACCTTATATGGCCCCCAGCTGAACTATTTTGTTCCTTTTTGGGGAGAACAAATGAGAAAAGGTGGCAGCTGGGTCAGCAGGTCCTTAATTTTTGAGCAGTCTACTGTCCCTGATGTGCAGGGGACCGTTCGATGCCTACCAGTGCATTGGGGGTAGTTACATGATGCCCTGGTGTGCTGCAACGAGGCATACAGAGCTCTGCCCGTCTTGCACCGCCAGTCCATGTAACACGGTTCGGTATGCATGGCATTTTCCATGGGCAGCCCTAGTGTCACATCATCAACACAATGTTGAGTGAGTGACAGAAGGGGAACATTTCGGTTACTAATGTAACCTGATGGAGGGAATGAGATGTTGTGTCCCTCTTGCCACAACACTGAACAACCCGCTGAAATGGCCGGGAGCGTGTCTCGATTCCTCAGTGTGAAACCTGAATGATTGGTTGCAATACCTGTATGTCTGGGTGAGTGGCATGCAAATTCCACTCGCCAATTTTCATTGGCCTTTTGTCATACGATCAGAGATGAATTGGGCTCCCAGGAGTGACCCCTAGTGCCACTTCATTGACACAATTTCGAGTGAGTGACAGAAGGGGAACAACGAATTACTGCTCTGACACAATGTCTTGTTCCCTCCATCAGGGAACGGAGGTTACGTTAACCGAGACGTTATTTACGTTCACGTGGGCACAGTTGAACACTTCCATTTCCTTTATTATGACCCGTTTGTTGGATGTTTGGTATGAAGGGAGGGGGTGAGTAGAAGGAACACTAACTTTCTGTTGACCATAACTGACCATGTTATGAATTTGCATTGCAAGTTTTATATCTCTCATCACAATAAAACATAATTCAAGAAAGACAACAGCTTTGCGTTTTGTTGAGAAGGAAGAGTGGTCACAAACAAGTCAAGGAATTTCTCCCACTACCAAGCCTCCCAATGTCTACTGGATGCTGTTAATAACAAGTATAGACCAGCATGGATTTCTGGGCTGGTTGGTACTGGTCTAGCTGGTGGACCAGTCAAGCTGAATCTGACTTTTGACAGCTAAAAATGAATCTGTGCACAAACTGGATCCAAATGCCAGTCATGAGAATATCTGTAGATCCACATGACTGGAAACTCAATGCACTTCAACAGCAGTCATCATAATCAGAATCAGAAGAATCAGAATCAGAATCAGCTTTATTGCCAAGTATGCTTACACATACAAGGAATTTGTCTTGGTGACAGGAGCTTCCAGTCAACAACAATACAAACAATACCAAAAACAGCAGCAAGACATAGGTAATAAAAACAAAAAAGAGCACAAAATAAATAATTATACATATACGTACATACACTCACCTTCATACATACCCACATACGTGCATACACTCACCTTCATACATAACCACATACACACACGTAGTGCAAATCTAATACAATCTGTTATATAAAGAACAAAAACCTGTATAACATGTAAGTAATGGCAGAAGTGGATATGTTGGATAATATAAATGAAAATTAAAATTAAACTGTGTATTGCACATAATTATTGCTCAATGGGGCAATTTAATTGTTCATTAGATGGATGGCCTGAGGGAAAAACTGTTCCTGTGTCTGACGGTTCTGGTGTTCAGAGCTCTGAAGCGCCGGCCAGAAGGCAACAGTTCAAAAAGGTAGTGGGCAGGGTGAGTGGGGTCCAGAGTGACTTTACCAGCCTTTTTCCTCACTCTGGAAGTGCATATTTCTTGAAGGGGGGGTGGGGGCAGGGGGGCAACCAATAATCCTCTCAGCAGACCGAACTGTCCTTTGTAGTCTTCTGATGTCTGATTTCGTAGCTGCACCAAACCAGACAGTTATTGAAGTGCAGAGGACAGACTCAATGACTGCTGAGTAGAACTGTTTCAGCAGCACTGGTGGCAGGCTGAACTTCCTCAGCTGGCGAAGGAAGTACAACCTCTGCTGGACCTTTTTCACAATGGAGTCGATGTGTATCTCCCACTTCAGGTCCTGTGAGATGGTAGTGCCCAGGAACCTGAATGACTCCACTGCTACCACAGTGCTGTTTAGAATGGTGAGGGGGGACAATGTTGGGGTGTTCCTCCTAAAGTCCACAATCATCTCCACTGTTTTGAGTGTGTTCAGCTCCAGGTTGTTTTGACTGCACCAGAAAGCCAGCCGTTCAACCTCCTTTCTATATGCAGACTCATCATCATCTCGGATGAGGCCGATGACAGTGGTGTCGTCTGCAAACTTTGGTTTAGGGAGTTGGTTTAACTTAGTCCGGAGTATATCTGGTATGATTGTGTTGAAAGCCGAGCTGAAGTCCACAAAAAGGATCCTTACGTATGTCCCCGGTCTGTCCAGATGTTGCAGGATATGATGCAAACCCATGTTGACTGCATCATCCACAGACCTGTTTGCTCGATAAGCAAATTGAAGGGGGTCCAGAAAGGGTCCAGTGATGTCCTTCAGGTGGGCCAACACCAGTCTCTCAAATGACTTCATGACCACAGATGTCAGGGCGACAGGTCTGTAGTCATTAAGTCCTGTGATTTTGGGTTTCTTAGGGACGGGGATAATAACTGAGCGTTTGAAGCAGCATGGGACTTCACACTGCTCCAGTGATCTATTGAAGATCTGAGTGAAGATGGGGGCCAGTTGGTTAGCACAGGAACGAAGGCAAGCTGGTGAGATGCCATCTGATCCTGGAGCCTTCCTTGTCCTTTGCTTCCGAAAGACACGGCACACATCGTCCTCACAGATCTTGAGTGCAGGTAGTGTAGCAGGAGGGGGGAGGAGGGGGGTTGCAGGAGGTGTTAATGGTTGTGTGAAATGAAGGTCCGAGTGCATGTGGGGTGTGAAATCGGGCCTTTCAAATCTGCAGTAAAACACATTCAGGTCATCAGCCAGTCGTTGGTCCGCCACAGGGTTGGGGGTAGGAGTCCTGTAATTAGTAAGTTGTTTCAGGCCACTCCACACTGATGCAGGGTCGTTAGCTGAAAACTTGCTTTTCAGCTTCTCAGAGTAACTTCTTTTAGCCACTCTGATTTCCCCATTCAGTGTGTTCCTGGCCCGATTATACAAGACTCTATCCCCACCCCTGTAAGCCTCCTCTTTGGCATGACGAAGCTGTCTTGAGTTTTCCTGTGAACCATGGTTTATCATTGTTGAATGACAAAAATGTCCTAGTAGGGATGCACATATCCTCACAGAAACTGATGTATGATGTAACAGTATCTGTGAGCTCGTCCAGGTCTGTAGCTGCAGCTTCAAAAACACTCTAATCAGTGCAGTCAAAGCAGGCTTGTAGTTCCAGCTCTGCTTCATTAGTCCATCTCCTTATAGTCCTTACAACTGGCTTTGTTGATTTTAATTTCTGCCTGTAGGTCGGGAGAAGATGAACCAGACAGTGATCAGAGAGTCCCAAAGCTGCACGTGGGACAGAGCGATATGCATCCTTTAATGTTGTATAGCAGTGATCCAATATATTCCTGTCTCTGGTGGGGCATGTAATGTGCTGTCTGTATTTGGGCAGTTCTCGTGTGAGATTAGTTTTGTTAAAGTCCCCAAGAATAATAATGACTGAGTCCGGGTATTGTTGTTCTGTGTCTGAGATTTGATCAGCCAGCTGTTGCAGCGCTAAGTTCCCAGACGCGTTAGGAGGAATGTAAACACTCACCAGAATAAACAAAGAAAACTCCCGCGGCGAGTAGAACGGCTTACAGTTAATAAAGAACGCTTCCAGATTAGGACAGCACATCCTCTTTAGTGTTGTTACATCTGTACACCAACTTTCGTTGATGTAAAAGCATGTTCCACCACCTCTCGTTTTCCCCGTTAACTCCGCGATGTGATCCGCTCTGAACAGCTAGAAGCCCGGCAGATGTAATGCACTGTCCGGAATGGCTTCACTCAGCCAGGTTTCAGTGAAGCACAGTGCAGCAGAGTTTGAAAAGTCCTTATTAGTATGTGTGAGGAGATGTAGTTCGTCCGTTTTGTTGGGAAGAGAGCGGAGATTTGCGAGATGAATGCTCGGCAGTGCTGTTCGAACGCCGCGCTGACGGAGTTTAACCAGCGCGCCAGCTCGTCTCCCTTGCCTGCGTCTCGTAGCGCATCTAAACAACACAGCAACGCCTCCAACTAAAATGTCCAGCAAAACGTCCGAATATTGAAAAACCGGGAAAAGATTATCTGGTATGTGCTGCTGAATGTTCAGCAGTTCGACCCTGGTAAAACTGATTGGTAAAAGATTGCTAAACACAGGACAAACTAACAAAAACAACAAAAGAATTGAAGAGCTCCACACCGAGGCGGCCATCTGCGGCGCCATGTTGTAAAATGTTTTTATACTGTTGATGAGAAATAAAGATCAAATTAAGCGCTGGGTGGAATAAAAACTGAAGAACTGACTTGATTAAAGTTCACATATTAATTTTTGTAATTGTAAGCGTAACTGTAGTCAGTATTTTCTTTTTTCCTTTTTTACACTTTATGAGGAAGTCATCTCTGGCTTCTTTAAGCTTCAACTTCCTAACACCATTTAACAGTGCTCTACAGAAACACCAGAGCCACAATGTGCTTTAATGTCTGTAAAATTTTAATGTTTAGAATATATCATCACTGAAGATTGCCCTTAAAAATATCACAGGTTTATATAGTTTTATCCAAGTCATTCTATAAAATAATCAAATGGCCTAGATGTATCAGGTATTTTAAACATAAATCATTTGCTAAATACAAACACGGCTCTTGGACAGGAACCATATCTGTTTTAAACACCAATTTCTCCATATAAACTTTACAGAGCTCATGTACAACAATAGTGGAGAATAGAAAGAGACAAACGGTGAAATCAAATGCTATAAACATTATTATATAGAAATATCTATATATTAAAGAGAATTTTCAAAGCAGCAATGTGATCATAAGTGCACTGGAATTTCGGTGTAAATTATTCATAAATGCATTCTTGTCACAATGTAAATCTTCACAATGATTTTAATGTAATAATTCACCTAAAATTGTTTTGTATACTATTTAGGCAGAAACCCGCTCTGCTTGTGTGTAAACCGGCATATTGACACTAAAGGAACTGCAGACAGAGCTGTTACCCAGCAAGCAATTAAGCGTCTAATAGACGTCTAATAGCCGTCAAAACACAGCCCAGACGTCTAGGCTAAAACAAGGCTAATTTTGGTCTGTCAGTGAAAATCTAATAGACGTCTAAACATAGTCATCAATTAGACAGCTATTGAACGACTACACATATACGTCTAATAGACAGTGAATATGGGTCTAGGCTAAAACAAGGCTGAAATTGGTCTGTCAGTGAAAATCTAATAGACGTCTAACCAGAGCCCAAGAATAGACTAATCACCAATTACACAGCTATTGAAGAACCAAATGTAATAGACAACAAAATGAGGCTAAAGGATTCTTTTCACTCAATTATAACATTCTCATAAATGACAATCCATCCAAACAAATTAAATATAAAATGTTTTATTTATAAAAATAGCATTAACAACTTAAAACAATTTACAAAAAGATCGAAACATAAAAATTAGCAAATAAAATATTACAAATACAATATAAAGATGATTCAAAATATGGAAAACAACTTAAGATAATAAAAATATAAAGAATTACCAAATTAAAAGTAAAATAAAATAACCGGTTATAAAACAACAATTAATTGTTAACTTTATTCCCATAACCACCCCCCTCTGCTCTCCCTGGTGCTTGTTTAAAATGCCCAGAAATTGCATTTCTTATTTCAAATTCAGTTGTTGCTGGAAAGTTGGTCATCACAGCATCTGCCAAACGAGAAAGAGATAATTGCACAAGAAAAGCATTGTTGACATAATTTTTAAATAATTACAGTAATTTTGACATTCATTATATTTTGCTTGGATGCAAACTAGAGATGGGCAATATAGAGTTAAGATACATGCATATCGTTTCCAAAGGAATATAGATTGAGACTATATAATTAATATCAATAGACAATAATTGATATAAATATTATTAATAGCTGACAGATTTTGCCTGCATAATGGTGATGCACTAATATATATATATATATTATTTAGCTCAAAAACTGAGATAAGCTCTCTGGTCAATGTGTACGCTCGTGAGCAGACGCTGACACACAAACCTCTAATGACTGAGAACAATGCAGTGTTTTCAAAAGCCACCTTCTGCAGTGGACCACCACCCTTCATATTGAACTTTGACATGAGGGAATTTTTGAAAACACTAAAATATAATACAAATTAAGGTGGTTAACAATTGTGGTTAAAGACTGACATTTCAAAATGTCAGTCTGACATTTGCACTTACATTTCAAAATTAACGTTAAAGGATGTGTTAAATCTCTTATTTACGTTGTGACCACATGAAAGACTTGATCAGTATTGACACCAGAATATTTGATTAATGTTGCACATTTGGTAGGCTTTACCTGTCCAGCATTCTTCTGGCACTGTCTTTGAGGTTTTTTCCTCCTATTTTGCACAACTTTGCCACCTGAACAACACATGCCAATTTCAGTATTTGGAAGGTAGTATTACAGTATATGCTTCAGTTTACAAGTTTTTACCAACCATAAAGGTTGATGCCCATTGACTTGAAAGTTTTCAATCACTATGCCTAAAAAAAACCTATTTCAGCAGATTAAATGAATTATTTTAATACTGATGAATTAATAATTATAATAATAATTATTATTATTATTAATAAATAATAATTAGTTTTAATTATTGCCATTTAAAATCATGTTTTTTTTACGCTTTACAATTTTTTTTTTTTTTAAAGTGTTTCAAACTCAATCTTAATGTACTTAAATGTACAATGACAAAGATATTGTATTTTTTGGCTCATAGTCTCCTCTTAGTATGCAATAAGTCACAGTTCAATCCTAGATTTAAAATTAAAGTTAAAATTTATTATAAACTTTGTCAAAGATGATCATTTTAGTGAGGAAAAGTTGCTCTGGAGTGTTTTTTGATTTGTTTATTTTACCATTGCTGCCCGGGTATTCTCACTTTCCAACTGCCTTTCTAGGTATTTGAAATCCTCCTCAGTAGCCAAGGTAGACAGGTGGAACACAGTGTCTGGTTCCACATTTTTACCAATTCTTCTCAGTTCTTCTTTTATTTCTATAAGCTGTGTCAACACTTTTCTTTGGAATCCTAAATGCAACAAAGGCCATGTTAATATCAAATACCATACAAAATAGCATCACAATACAGAGATATGACAACTCCAATACATCCATAACAAAGAAGTTGCATGAAAATTTGAACACAAATTTCTGCCTCATCTATAGGGGATATCAAGGAGAAGAACTGTGGCCAGCTATCAAACAGAAGTTAAAAGATAAAGTAGAAAATCTTTATTTACTCCCACGGTAGTGATTCAGGAAAATCGAGAAAAATATTCTAGTAACAATCCATTGATACTTACTTTTGTCTGTCATTGGGAACTTGTCTTGCTTTTCTGTAAAAAAAAGAAAGCAAAAACATGTAATCGATATGCAATTAAAAAAAACATGATTCTCCTAATAAATTGTTAGAAAGTAGTTACGCGGGCCCCTAAATTTTAAAACATCGACACATTAAAATTAATATGTTAATTAGATCATTTTAACTGATGATTCTTGACTAAACTTAATGTGGAAAAAGTTCAGCTCATAAGTATGTCCATACTAACCTTGGGGAGTCCTGGGTGTCCTGGCTGATTGGCGCTCAGTCCTGGTAACTAATGAAGTATCACTATATTATTATTTGGAATATTCACATCAGAATCTATAAACTCTGGCAAAACATGTCCATACTAACCTTGGGAATTTCTGTCTTGAGGAGTCCTGGGTGTCCTGGCTGATTGGCGCTCAGTTCTGGTAACTAATGAAGTATCACAATATAATATTGTCTGATTGCCGGATATTTTGCAATAAACTAGTTTTTAACTATTTTAATAAACTAGTTGATTTCAAAATAATACTGCTGGTTTTTAAACATTGAATGATTTAAGGCCAAAGTACATTTCTAATCTTCTGATGCATTATGAACCACCCAGAGCAGACCTCTCAGGTCATCTGGAACAGTAGCCAGCTACTTTTCTGTCCCCACAATCAAAACTAAACATGGAGAAGCAGCATTTAGTTTTTATGCACAATATATATGGAACAAGCTCACAGAAAACTGCAGGCCTGCTGCATCTGTTAATTCTTTTAGATCAAGTTTAAAGACTTTACTGTTTGCCGCTGTGTTTTATTAATTGGAAATAAATAATGTTTATTTATATTGTCTTTTTTTATATTTTCCTATGTTGCTGTTAAGTTCTATTAAAGCACTTTGAAAACTTGCCCTAATTCAAAAACTTATATTTCATATCTTAAAATAAAAACTAAAATGTATTTGTATCTTTTATAATAAATAATAATGTTTCATAGTTTCATGCTTAAAACCTTTAAACACAGTTGCAGTTCGCGTGCAGATAACTTTTTGGAGGGAAAAAAAAACTGCAATGTCAACACTGTATGTCACGGTTCCTAAACATTATAACAAATAATGTATTTAACTAATGAACATGTCAAAACGAACACGAATACTTACAAAATCAAAGTAGAAATGTTATGGTTTTATAAATGTGTCGCTCGCCCGTTGCTCTCCTCTCCAACAGGTGCTTTCTCGTGAAAAATATAATTGAAAATGGCGGAATTGTTAATCGCGAGATCTGGCAACAGTGATCTCGTCGCACGTCATGTCTCAGTAGGGCTTCGCTTGTGCCATCTAGCGGTTGATAATTGAAATAGAAGTTGTATTTAACTTAAAATGAAAGACAGTCCTATACTATCGTAGAATGTGTATGACTATGAATGTTACAGCAAAGATAATGCTATTTCAAATGTTTATAAAATTGAGGGCTAAAAGCAGTCTACACATATTGCCCGTCCAATTCAGAGCTGTTGCTTAAAAAAAAAAAGACCATGAAATGGCATCTTGTAGAGATTGGCATTGTGAACATGATGGGATAACAAATCTACCTGGCCTAAAACTAAAATGAATCATTCTTTACTTTTGACTCAAAGTGGGCTATAAAGTCGGTCTGAATAGGAGCTAAATCGTGAGCCTATAGAACGTGAAAGAAATGAAACTAAACACCTTGTAATCACTGTTGACTTTGCTTAAATGATGGAATACATCTCATACATCTTTATTTTTACCAAAACGACATGTATCCAAATTCAAGGTTATTTTGGCAAGTGGGTATATATCGGGCAAAACCGAGAAGGTGAAATTACGGCTAATGCTTGCGGTGAAATAGCCCATTTTACGAGCTAAATCGTGTCTACGCACAGCCTACACATAAACATAGCAAATAAATGTAACCAAACACTTTTTAATTACAGTTGACTTTGCTAACATGATGGAATATCTTACATCTCGCAAGTTATTTTTGAAAAAATTACATTTAACCAGATTCAATTTAATTTAGGCTAGAAGTGGGTTACACATAGTCGGACTATATCGGGTCTAGATTTAACCGAGACGTTGAAATGAAGGCTATTGCTTGCTGGGAGACCACCTTACCAGTCGCACTGCGACCTCTTGAATGAAACAGAAAACCTCTTATATTACAGAAAAGGATGTCATTCTAAATTGCCCTTAGGTGAGATAGAGGTCAAAATGGGATTTGCGTTGTATGGTCCTTAGCAAGTAAGGAGTGTTATCTTGGGTGGAGATGTTCATCAGTGTGAGAGTTTTATGACGTTGGTTCTCACAGAGTTCTTTGACTTTTACGACCTCTTGATGTCAGCCTTACAAAGTGAATACATAAACCTCATGGATCTTCTTCAGTGTGTCTGAAATCAACATGCAGAGACAAAAACATCAAACTCAAGTAAAAGTACTGGTACTTCCCAAAAACTGTAGAATAAAAATACCTGTCCTAATAACTACTCAAGTAAGAGTAAAAGTGTAATTGTATTGTACTGTGTATTGGGCTGAGAATACGATGAACCTGTATGCTGAAACACTGTATGCTGCAATTTCAAAATGTAGCATGCATATCATAATTTACATTCCCTTTTCTGTTTGCAAGAAATAATGAAAAATATATGTATCCTCCAAACATTTTATTTTTGACTGTCAACTTTTAAAATACTTCACTTATCTAAAAACCTGAATCTGATTCCAAAAAATAAAAGTGCAATGTGATTACAGAGATGAAAAGATGAAATGGTTATTTGCAATACACCAATTAAAATCGTAATGTATGAAACAATTACATTAAAATAAATTTATGTGAAGGGTCTAAATTTCCATTAATGTCGACAGAGCGAGTAATTGTTGTGCAAAAAACATTGATCAAAACAATGCAAAAACAACTAAAAAAGTCCTGCACAATAAAGGGGGCATAGAGCAGAGGTTGGCAAAGTTTTTGGTACAGGTGTCACGGTTCCAGCATGTGTGCCGGCTCTAACTGTTCTTTGTTTTTCTCTCCCTCATATCTCACAGGTGGAGCCAGCACGCGTGATCAGCGTTTCCATGGGAGACGCTGATCATGATGATGAATTACATGCCCGCTTCCACCTGCTCTTCTTTAATTGCACTCCCTATTTTTTGTTTTCCCTCCTTCTTTTTTCCAGTTTATTGTTTGTTGTCATGTTCACTGTTTGCTTTCATGTCTGTCGTTTCTCTCGTGTAATTGGAGCATGCCGGTTTGTCTGTTGATTGCCTGTCTATAGAGGTGCAGTTACCTGCCTGCTTGGCTCTCTCTCACCAGTTGGTGCCCAATACTGTGGAGGAGGTTTCCTCGACATCTGCCCGTGTCTTGGGAGATTTGTCTGGGCTTCGCACTACACCAGCTTCAACTGACTCTCTTCCGAGTGCTCCAGACTTCCACAACGCACACTTGCGGCTTGTTGGATCATCTATAGTCTGTCTGTGGCCGGCGTTGGAAACACCCTTCTGTGACTCTCTTTCTTCCAGTAGCTTGTTGAATCAGCCGTCTTTGGCCAGCGTTGGAAACGGGCATTAAGTTACTCTACATTATCTGTCAATAAAAGCTATTGATCTGCTTTTGGGTACTTTTTACTTCCCCAAACCCCAACCATGACAACAGGGGCCACATCTGGTCTTTAAGTAGTACATGGGGCCAGATTGGATTATTTTTTAGATATATTGTTCCACATTGATTTAGTTATTGTACCTTTTAAGCCCAGAAATATATGTGTTCTCATTCTAATGCATGATGCACAATTTTCTGAAGTGTGTTTGTGGCTGATGATGGGAATATTCTGCCTGAAGTATTGCTCTATAAAGTTGAGTTTCTATCAGGCTTTACAAAAACTTGATAAAGGCTGAACATCATTATAAATTATTTTATCATCTCTACTTCAGTGGTAATTTATTATACAATTAACACTCTCTACATCAGGGGTCGGTATTAATACAAAATTAACAATATTATACAAAATGTCACTGTTTTATTACGTATTACTAATACTTTTAAATCTACTTAAGTTATTGCTATCACAATCAACGTAATGAGCACCCCTGGTCTAGATGTACAACATAGGCTAAATATAAGTTAGCAGAAGTTAGCGGAAATGGCAAGTTAAACTCACATGATATGAACATCAACTGTGTTTCGAAAAGGTCTTTTAGGTGTGGCTATGGATGATCAGGTGTTGTACTGCTGCTTGAAGCAGGGTCGTAACAAGAGGGGTGAAATGTTTAACTATTCGAGGGGCCAACAGGTCCAGGGGGGCCCCACAACAATAGAGAAAAACTGTGCTATGGTCCCGGCTTCAAGCATCCTCCACATCCATGATTAATAGCAGCTGGCGCTAGATCTACAGCTGCTGTTCAATTTTCTACACGTGACTTGATTTGACGGGAGTCACGAGACTCTCATGGCCAATCACATTGAGAGGTAAAAAAAAAGTATCACAGATACACAGACGGAGGGAAACTAGTGCAGTAAAAGTACAATTACAGCACTTAAAATGTACTCAAGTAAAAGTATACCATCTTTAAACCACTTAAAAGTACAATTCCTGAGAAAACTACTTATAGGAATGTTCTGGGTTCAATACAAGTTCAGCTCAATCAACAGCATTTGTGGCAAAACATTGACTTCCATTATAAGTGTCTCACTGTCAGAGCATGTGAGCGTAGCGGAGCGTGAGCGTAGCGTGGAGCAGAGCAGTAATACTTCTGAGCGGAGAGCGCCTTTCTGAAGATTCCGCTCCGCTCGCTCCGTCCGCTCAGCGCCGCTGGCTCTACCCGGAATGCCCTATTGTGATTTGCTAGTTCGAGAATCGGTGAATTAGCTAAAGCAATAGTGGGTTGGTTATGGAGTTCAAATATTGTTTTAAGGAAGTTGCGAGCCTTATGCATAAATGCACAGTAAAAATCACAGTTAAGAACGAGCAGGGAGGAGAAATTGAAAGGGAGTGTTGAGAGACTGTGAGAGTTAGCAAAGATTCATATTGGAATCTTTTTATTTATTTTATTTTACCTTTATTTAACCAGGTTAATCGGTTGAGAACAGGTTTTCATTTGCAACCGCGACCTGGCCAAGATAAGGTGCAGGGTACAAGGCGACATAAAGTTACACATGACATACCAACATACAATTACACAGTCATGAATATAGAAAACATTCAGATTCAGTTAAAAAGTACTGGACAATATATAAGAATAGAAATTGAAAGACTTGATAGTTTAAAAAATTTAAAATGGCAGTGCAAAAGAAATAGCAGTCGGATAATAGTACAGTCCAACATGGGTAAATTGATAATGTGCAAATAAATGCAGTGACAGCCATTTAGTTGAATATGTGCAAAAATACATAAGTCTTTGTTCGCAAAGAGCATCAACATGTACAGTGGTCCGTCAATAAATCTGACAGTAAAACTTTAAAAGTAGCGATCGAAACAGTGGATTCTAATTTGAGAGACTTTTGTAAAGTGTTCCAATCATTTGCAGCAGAACATTTAAAAGAAGAGCGGCCAAGAGAGGTGCGGGCTTTAGTAGAGTCTAAAGAGATATATTTACTCGAACGCAGGTTTAATACAGGCACTGATATGGTTATTAAAGTGCTTAGGTAAGATGGTGTTTTGCCTAGTATGGACTTGTAAATTAATTGATACCAGTGATTTAGGCGCAGATTGCGTAACGAAGGCCATCCAACTAGTGAGTAAAGAGTGCAGTGGTGGGTATTATATGGGGCTTTAGTAATAAAGCGAATAGCACTGTGGTAAACAACGTCCAATTTCTTGAGTAAAGAATTAGAAGCAGTTCTGTAGACAACATCACTAAAGTCAAGCATTGGGATGATGGTCATTTTCACAAGGGCCTGTTTTGTAGGAAGAGTAAATGAAGCTTTATTTCGAAATAGAAACTCGATCCTGGAATTTATCTTTGACTGGAGATGGTTTATGTGGGTTTGAAAGGAAAGTGAGGGGTCTAGCCAGACCCCAAGGTATTTGTATTTCTCCACATATTCCAGCTTAGACCCATTCATGGTGGTGATATTTATTGGGCACGAAGATACAGAATGTGTACGATTAAAAATCATGCATTTTGTTATTTTATACATGTATTCCAGATATTCATTTCAAAGTACAAACAGAAAGCAAGAAGCGTACAGAGACATTTTATGTCTGAGCGGGATCTGAGCGGGATTTGTTTTACGATTCATCAGTGGAGCGTTCGCTTGGGACGCGAGCGACTGAGTGGAGCGCACGTGCATAGAGCGGAATATTGAGCTGAGCGTCACACCGCTCCGCTTCGCTCACATGCTCTGCTCACTGTAACCTCGATTTTTTTAAAAGAAAAGGAGCGACAAGGCAAAATTATTTTTGTGGTAATCAATATTATGCCACAAATGTTGTCGACTGATCTTAACTTTGATTGAACCCGGAATATTACTTAAATTACAGTAGTGAGAGTATCTGTAATTCATTACTTTACACCCCTAATATAGGGAAAACTACTCAATGTTGTGTTTGTTCTTAGATTAAATTGTGCCATTTTGTTTCATGCTTTCTTTGTCTTTAACTTTGTTGCACTTTAATGTCATGCAGTAACACACTGACAGTGATTGATGCATGTCATTATTAAATCAGACCCTCCCCTACAAATACAATCACAAGTGATCACAGGAGACACATTTGAGACACGTTTATATAAGGTTGAAACAGGAATGCGTCTCGGCTAATCATGTGATCAGATCACTGAAAATGAATCTTAATAACATTTGTAAACAGAGCCTCGATGTGGCACAAAACACACAAAAACAACTGAACAGATTCATCCATGTTTAAAAGTTCAGCATAGACCAGCAGGAATTCCCATACTGGTCTAAGCTGGTTTATACTGTACAGTTCTGGTTTGATATGAGTGTAATTTGAATGTATTGTATTTAAGGGTTATTTCACCCAAAAATAAAACTTCTGTCACTATTTACTCAGCCTCAGTCACCATTCACTTTCATTGCATCTTTTTCTCATTTAATGGAAGTGAATGGTGACTGAGGCTGATATTCTATATTTGCAGCATTCTCCTTTTGTGTTCCACTGAAGAAAGTCATTTAGATTTGGAACAACATGAGGATGAGTACATGATAACAGAAGTTTATTGTTCTAAACACATCATAGTCTGGTGTTTTCAGCAGGGATAGTTACTGTGTTTAGATCATCATTTATGAAGAAACTGAACCTCAGAGAGTTTGATCAACGTCTCACGGCGACACCTGCGTACACCACATCATCCTCCTCTTTCACTTTCTGAAAGAAAACAAACACAGATGTGGAAGATTTCATTTCAAGAACAGTATTTACTGTACACTAAACACTGATCTTGTCCTACTGCGAGGCAAATACACTTTGAAATCTTCTATATAGTATTGAATGGGACATACACATATAATGGGACACACACATATAATGGGACATACACATATAATGGGATATACACATATAATGGGACATACACATATAACGGGACATACACATATAATGGGACCCACACATATAATGGGACCATATAATGGGATATACACATATAATGGGACACACACATATAATGGGACATACACATATAATGGGATATACACATATAAAGAGATATACACATATAATGGGACACACACATATAATGGGATATACACATATAATGGGACCAGATAATGGGATATACATATATAATGGGACATACACATATAATGGGACACTCACATATAATGGGACACACACATATAATGGGATATACACATATAATGGGACCAGATAATGGGACATACACATATAATGGGACATTCACATATAATGGGACACACACATATAATGGGACATACACATATAATGGGACATACACATATAATGGGACATACACATATAATGGGACATTCACATATAATGGGACACACACATATAATGGGACACACACATATAATGGGACATACACATATAATGGGATATACACATATAATGGGACATACACATATAATGGGACACACACATATAATGGGACACACACATATAATGGGACCATATAATGGGATATACACATATAATGGGACATACACATATAATGGGACATTCACATATAATGGGACATACACATATAATGGGACACACACATATAATGGGACCATATAATGGGATATACACATATAATGGGACATACACATATAATGGGACACACACATATAATGGGACCATATAATGGGATATACACATATAATGGGATATACACATATAATGGGACATACACATATAATGGGACACACACATATAATGGGACCATATAATGGGACATTCACATATAATGGGACATACACATATAATGGGACATACACATATAATGGGACACACACATATAATGGGACACACACATATAATGGGACATACACATATAATGGGACATACACATATAATGGGACATACACATATAATGGGACACACACGTATAATGGGACACACACATATAATGGGACATACACATATAATGGGACACACACATATAATGGGACCATATAATGGGATATACACATATAATGGGACATACACATATAATGGGACATTCACATATAATGGGACATACACATATAATGGGACACACACATATAATGGGACATTCACATATAATGGGATATACACATATAATGGGACATACACATATAATGGGATATACACATATAATGGGACACACACATATAATGGGACCATATAATGGGATATACACATATAATGGGACATACACATATAATGGGACATTCACATATAATGGGACATACACATATAATGGGACACACACATATAATGGGACCATATAATGGGATATACACATATAATGGGACATACACATATAAT